>NC_088877.1:17593632-17604054 GCF_032884065.1 Artemia franciscana
AACCCTCTATATCCTTGGATCCAATTCGAATTGAAAATGGATTATCTGAGACATAAGATTCTTCTATATATTAAGTTTCATTAAGATCCTATCACCCATTTGTAAGATACCTCGATTTTCACGTTTTCCAAGAATTCCGGTTTCCCCCTCCAGCTCCCTTCAATGTCATCGGATCTGGTCGGGATTTAAAATGAGAGTTTTAAAGCACAAGATCCTTCTAGATATCAAATTTCATTAAGATCTGAACACCCGTTCGGAAGTTACAAATACCTCATTTTTTATAATTTTACCGAATTACTCCCCCCTCCCAACTCCACCAAAGAGAGCAGATCCGAGCCGGTTATGTCAGTCACCTATCTTGGACGTGTGCTTATTCTTTCCACCAAGTTTCATCCTGATCTCTCCGCTTTAAGCGTTTTCCAATATTTCCCCCCCCCCCCCTAATGACACTGGATCTGGTAGGGATTTAAAATGGGAGATCTGGGTTTCGAGGTCCTTCTAAATATGAAATTTTATTAAGGTACGATCGCTCTTTCATAAGTTAAAACACCTAATTTTGTGTATTTTTTTTAGAATTAACCCTCCCCCTCCCCCCAACTCCCCAAAAGAGAGCAGATCCGTTCCGGCTATGTCAATCCCGTTTCTAGGACTTGTGCTTATTTTTACCATCAAGTTTCATCACGACCCCTATACTCTAAGCGTTTTCTGAGACATGCTATCCTTGGAAATATCAAATTTCAATAAGGTCCAATCTCTCCTTCGTAAGTTGAAAATACCTTATTTTTTTATTTTTCAGAATTAACCCTCCTCCTCCCAACTCTCCCGAAGAGAGCAGATCCGTTCCAGTTGCGTCAATCTCATATCTAGGACTTACGATGGTTTTTACCACCAAGTTTCATTCCGATCCCCCCACTCTATACGTTTCCCATAATTTTTGGTTCCCCCTTCCAGTTTCCCCCCAATATCACCGGATCCGTTCGGAATTTAAAATAAGAGCTATGAGACACGATATCCTTCCAAACATCAAATTTCATTGATATCTGATGACTCTTTCTTAAGTTAAAAATACCTCATTTTTTCTAATTTGTCGGAATTAACCCTTCCCCCCCAACTCCCCCAAAGAGAGTGGATCCATCCAGTTACGTCAATCACGTATCTACGATATTTGCTTATTTTACCCACCAAGTTTTATCCCGATATCTTCACTCTAATCATTTTCCAAGATTTTTGGTTTCCCCCTCCGCCTCTGGCCACTGTCACCAGATCTTGTCAGGGTTTGTAACAAGAGTGCTGAAGCACAAGATCCTTCTAAATATAAAGTTTCATTAAGATCTTATCACCCGTCCATAAATTACAAATACCTCATTTTTCTAATTTTTCCAAGTTACCCTCCCCCCAACTCTCCCAAAGAGTGCGGATCTGGTCCAGTTACGGCGGTTACGTATCTTGGATGTGTGCTTATTCTTCCCACCAAATTTCATCCTGACCTCTTCACTCTGAGCGTTTTCCAAGACTTCTGGTCCCACCCCCTCAACTCCCCCCAATGAAACTGGATTCAGTCAGATCTAAAATAAAAGATCTGAGTTGCAAGATCCTTCTAAATATGAGATTTCATTAAGATTCGATCACTCCTTCGTAACTTAAAAATACCTCATTTTTTCGAATTAACCGTCCCTCCACTCCCCCCTACAGACGGTCGAGTCGGATAAATGATTATTTCTAATTTAATCTTGTCAGGTACAGATTTTTCTCATTTTTCACAATTAACCCCCCTCCCTACTTCTCCAAAGAGAGCGGACCCATTCCGAATATGTCAATCACGTATCTAGGATTTGTTCTCATTTTTTCCACCAAGTTTCAAACCGGTCTTTTTTTCTGAATTAACCGTCTCCCCACTCCCCACAGATGATCGAATTGGGGAAAACGACTATTTCTAATTTAATCTAGTCTGGTTCCTGATACGCCTGCCAAATTTCATCGTCCTAGCTTATCTGGAAGTGACTAAACTAGCAAAACAGGGAAAGACAGACAGACAGACTGACAGAATTTACGATCACTATATGTCACTTTGTAAATACAAAGTGCCACAAAAACTTACTAATACCACAGAAATTTACGAAACTTTTTCTAAGACCTTTTAAGCCCTGGAAGCAAGAGATAAATTAGGGTCTAACTCGGTGTCTTCAAGTATCGCCCTGATTTACGAACAATTAGCAACAACTGAAGCACAGCTGGAGAAAATAAGAAGTCATCTGCTGGAAAATATAACCAATCAAACAGTTCGTGGTAACGAACTGCAGTAAGGAGCGACCCGGCTCAATAGTAACCGAAACTCTAAAAAATGGAATTTTGATACCAATAGTTACATCGAAAGAATCGCATTTTAATGCTGATTTTAAATATATAAGTTTCATCAAGACCAGTTATACCCATCGAAAGTTACGAGCCTGAGAAAATTTGCCTCATTTTAGAAAATAGGGGGAAACACCCCCTAAAAGTCATACAATCTTAACACCATCAGATTCAGCGTATCAAAGAACCATAGAGTAGAAGTTTCAAGCTCATATCTACAAAAATGTGAAATTTCGCTTTTTTTTTTGCCAGAAGACAGATCACGGATGCGTGTTTATTTGTTTTTTTTTTTTTTTTTTGTTTTTCCTTTTTTTTTCCAGGGGTGATCTTATCGACTGAGTGGTCCTAGAATGTCGCAAGAAGGCTAATTCTTATGGAAATTAAAAGTTCTAGTGCCCTTTTTAAGTGACCAAAAAAATTGGAGGGCACCTACTCCCCCTCCCACACTCATTTTTTACCAAAAGTCACCGGATCAAAATTCTGCGATAGCCATTCTATTCACCATCGTCGAAAAACCTAATAACTATGTATTTAGGGACGTCTCACTCCCCCGCAGTCCCCGTGGGAGGGGCTGCAAGTCACAAACTTTGACCTGTGTTTACATATTGCAATGGTTACTGGGAAGTGTACAGACGTTTTCAGGGGGATTTTTTTTGGTTTAGGGGGGATTTGAGGGGGGAGGGTTACATGGGAGGATATTTCCATGGAGAAATCTCTCATGGGGGAAGTGAATTTCAATTAAGGTGGCGCAGGATTTTCGAGCATTATTTGAAAAAACAATGAAAAAATAAATATGAAAAGTTTGTTTCTACTCAAAGTAAGGAGCAACATTAAAACTTAAAACGAACAAAAATTATTATGCATATCAGGGGTTTACCTTCTCGTTATACCTCACTCTTTACGCTAAAGTATTTTTAGTAATTTCAACTATTTATTCTACGGTCTTTGTGATTCAGAGGTCATTCTTAAGGAATTGGGACAAAATCTAAGCTTTAATGTAAAGAGCGAGGTATCGACCAGGGTTGAACCCCCTCATATACGCAATAAAAACATACGGATATAGAAGTTCGTTACGTAAGTTCATTCGTAAGTACGTATATTTTTTGCCAATGAAAACGTTTGTAAAAAATTAAAAGTTCTAGTTGCTTTTTTAAGTGATCAAAAACTTGGAGTGCAACTAGGCCTCATCCCTCGCTCCTTTTTCTCAAAATATTCCGATTAATTGCAATTAATTCATATGCAAATTTCGCTTTAATTATTATGTGCGGAGAGCCAAGATCAAAACATGCATTAATTCAAAAACGTCCAGAAATTAAATAAAAAAAACAAGCTTTTTTAAATGAAAGTAAGGAGCAACATTAAAGCTTAAAACGAACAGAAATTACTCCGCATATGAAAGGGGCTTTTCCTCCTCAACGCCCCACTCTTTACGCTAAAGTTTCTTACTGTTTTAAAAATAAAGTTAATAGAAAGAGTCAAACTTTAGCGTAAAGAGCGGGGCGTTAGGAGGAAAAGCCCCTATCATATACGGAGTAATTTCTGTTCGTTTTAAGTTTTAATGTTGCTCCTTACTTTCATTTACTTTCAGTTACTGAAAAGTTCAATAAATTGAGCAGGCTCTACTAGGTAGTCTGAGATTTCAAACTGAAAATTTGTAGGAGAGAATTGGTCGAATAGAAAAAAAGCTTGATAATTATGATCAAGAGTCCATGCTTGATAGCCTTGTATTTCATGGGTTAAAGTAGTTACCTGGTGTAGAAACTCATACGACGATATCTAATATTATAAATAGCAAAATGTCTGTGCTGGGCCCTTTACTTTATTTAGTTTACGTGAACATGATGCACGTTTATCTAAAGGATACATATATTACTAACATTATTTCTAACAAAATTTGCAAAATCTGCAGATAATTTAATAGCTAAAGCTCATATTACTCTCAAAAGATTAGAGATGTTTACAAGTTTAAGTTTGCTGTGTGTGAATGTAAAGAAAAATTTTTACTGACATTCTGTGGAGTGGGTGATTCTGTTGATGTATTCAGTAAAGTTCTATTTGGTGAAAAACCTATTTTACAAGCTATATCACTGCGGTACCTCGGCTTCCATATTGATTCTAATCTATCGTAGAAGCATCATAGCGACATTATCTCCACCAAAGTTGCACTTGGAGTTGGCATCCTCAAAAGATTGAAGCATATTGTGCCGGAACATACTCTTCGCACGATATATTTTGCAATAATCTACCCATATATCATACGGATGTTTAGTCTGGAGAAGCAATTTTTATGTTAATTGCAAGCTAAATGGTTTTCTCATAGTTTTGATCGGACGATTTCGCTAAAAAAAAGGGGGTGGGAGAGGAGGCCTAGTTACCTCCCAATTTTTGGTTACTTAAAAATACAACTAGATTTGTTTTATTTTTTTATAAACGTTTTTGTTAGTAATATACATTCGTACCTTACGAATTAGCTTATGCAACGAACTTATATAATTGTATATTTTTATTGTGAGGGGGTTTGCCCCCTCGTCAAAACCTCGTTCTTTACAATAAAGCTTGAATTTTGTCCCAAATCTTTCAGAATGACCCTTGAATAACAAAGGCCGTAGAATAACTAGTTAGAGTTATATAAAATACTTTTTGCGTAAAGAGCAAGGTATTGTGGAAGAGATGAACCCCCTTATATAAGTAATATTTTATGTTCGTTTTAAGTTTTAATGTTGATCATTACTTCCAGTTGAAAAAAAAATAATTTTCTCATTGTCTTTTTGTAAATGATGCTAGAAAATCCTACGACCCCTTCATGGAAATTCTCTTCCCTCATGA
Organism: Artemia franciscana; assembly: GCF_032884065.1. Taxonomy (NCBI): domain Eukaryota; kingdom Metazoa; phylum Arthropoda; class Branchiopoda; order Anostraca; family Artemiidae; genus Artemia; species Artemia franciscana. Next base: position 17,598,811 of record NC_088877.1, read on the forward strand.
AAAATTCCGGCATGGAAAGATCCTCCCACTCAACTTGCCCCCCCCCAACCCACCCTAAACCCAACACAAAAAAGTCCCCCCGAAACGTCTGTACACTACATAATTAACAACTATTATGTGTTAACAATGGTCAAAGTTTATAAGTTGCCGCCCCTCCCCCGGGAACTGTGGTGGATTTAGTCATCCCCAAAGACATAGTTATTAGGTTTTTGACTAAGTTAAACACAATGGCTATCTCAAAATTTTGATCCGGTGACCTTGGAGAAAAATGTGTGTTGGAGGGGGTCTCGGTGCCCTCCGATTTTTTGGTCACTTAAAAAGGACACTATAACTTTTAATTTACGTTAGAATGAACCATCTTGCGACATTCTAGGACAACTAGGTCGATACGATCACCCCTGAGGAAAAAAACAAAAAAAAAAACAAAAAAATACGCACCCGTTATCAAAAATACAAAATTCCACCATTTTTATGATAGGGGCTTGAAACTTCTACAGTAGGTTTCTCGGATATGCTGACTCTGATGGTGTGATTTTTTTAAGATTTTGTGACTTTTAGAGGGTATTTCCGCCTATTTTCTAAAATAAGGCACATTTTCTCAGGCTCGTAACTTTTGACCGGTAAGACTACACTTGATGAAACTTATATATTTAAAATTAGCATTAAAATGCAATTCTTTTGATGTAACTATTTATATCAAAACTTTGTTTTTTAGAGTTTTGGTCACTATTGAACCTAGTCGCTTCTTACTACAGTTTGTTACCACGAACTGTTTGAAATAGTAACTTGTAAATGAATAAAAGTAATACATTCTACTATAACGTTGAGATAGAACTTACTAATGTCTCAGGTTTTCCCGTCCCTTTTTTGTTTTTGTATTTTTTTTCTGCCCATCGTGAAAATTCAAATGCTAAACTGTTATCTGACTTGTAATCAACCAAATTCAAATGGTCAGCTGTTACCAATTAGACATGTGAAAAATCTAAATTCCCTTTAAATCCGGTCTTAATGTTCAGGGAAAGTCAACAGTCTTTAGATATTCTGATACAACCCTCAAGGAGCAATTAAGCCAATGAGAAAGGAGGAAATCTCGTAACGTATTTCAATGTTATTGGAAATAGAATTTGCTTTCAACCTAGGAGATTGACCTTAAGACTAATTTTTCAGGGGGAAGAAGGAGGATGCAATAATAAAAAACAAGGGGAGGGGGAGGAGGCAATAGTTAAAAAAAAAACAATTTTATTTGATAGTTTGAATTAGAAGTGTACAGAAATAAAAGAACATTTTGGATTTTTTTATGGTGGGGGAGGAGGAACAAACCCCAAGGGCCTTGCTTTTGCGTGTATCCCTGGTTACTTAGTATATTCTTTTGCTTAAATAAGATTCTAAGTTGAAAACGAAATACCAGCCAGCAAAATAAGCTAGTATACACAATGGGGATGACTCGTTTGATAAACCATTTTTTATACTAAATTGCTACAAAAAAAGCTATCCTCTTCACATTTGCTTTTCGTCTTTATCAAACAGTTCGTGGTAACGAACTGTAGTAAGGAGCGATCCGGCTCAATAGTAACCAAAACTCTAAAAAATTGAATTTTGATATCAATAGCTACATCAAAAGAATCGCATTTTAATGCTGATTTTAAATATATAAGTTTCATCAAGTTTAGTCTTAGCCATCAAAAGTTACGAGCCTGAGAAAATTTGCCTTATTTAGGAAAATAGGGGAAAACACCCCCTAAAAGTCGTAGGATCTTAACGAAAATGACACCATCAGATTCAGCGTATCAGAGAACCCTACTGTAGAAGTTTCAAGCTCCTATCTACAAAAATGTGGAATTTTGCATTTTTTGCCAGAAGACAAATCACGGGTGCGTGTTTATTTTTTTTTGTTTTTGTTTTTTTTTTTCCCAGGGGTCATCGTATCGACCAAGTGGTCCTAGAATGTCGCAAGAGGGCTCATTCTAACGGAAATGAAAAGTTTTAGTGCCCTTTTTAAGTGACCAAAAAAATTGGAGGGCATCTAGGCCCCCTCCCACGCTCATTTTTTTCCCAAAGTCAACGGATCAAAATTTTGAGATAGCCATTTTGTTCAGCATAGTCGAAAATCATAATAACTATGTATTTGGGGATGACTTACTCCCCCACAGTCCCTGGGGGAGGGGCTGCAAGTTACAAACTTCAACCAGTGTTTACATATAATAATGGTTATTGGGAAGTGTACAGAGGAAAAATATGCCATAGGGGAAAAAAATTCAATGAAAAGGGCGCAGGACGAATCTGGTCACGTTAGAAAAAAACGTCAAATTCAGAGCTTAATATACAATGCTGGGTGTTCGGAGCCTCTCTATTATGGAGTATAATTTGAAAATAATACAACTATACGAGCGATAAAACATATATACCACAACCATAACTCAACTAACGAAAGAACTGCTAAGAGATAACACAACTATAAAGCGAAAACAGGTGAAAACTAACGGGAAAATAAACGAACTAAGACGTGGAAAGGGGCCCAGAGAAAAAATATAATCCTTTTTCAACTTTGAGCCTAATTTCCGAAAGGAGTAATAATGTCAGAAGCCCCGAAATACCGAATTATTTTCTTTTCAAACAGTTCGTGGTAAAGAACTGTAGTAAGGGGCGACCCGGCTCAATAGTAAACGAAAGTCTAAGAAACGGAATTTTGATGCTAAAAGATACATCAAAAGAATTGAATTTTCACGCTGATTCTAAATATATAAGTTTCAATTAATTTAGTCTTTGTCATCAAAAGTTACGAGCCTGAGAAAATTTGCCCTATTTTGGAAAAAAGGGGAAAACATCCCCTAAAAGTCATAGAATCTTATCGAAAATCACACTATCGCATTCGGCATATCAGAGAACTCTATAGCAAAAATTTCAAGCTCCTATCTAAAAAAATGTGGAATTTCATATTTTTTGCCAGAAGACAAATCACGGGTGCGTGTTTATTTGTTTGTTTGTTGTTTTTTTTCTTTTCCCCAGGGGTCATCGTATCGACCAGGTGGTCTTAGAGTGTCGCAAGAGGGCTCATTCTTACGGAAATAAAAAGTTCTAGTGCCCTTTTTAAGTGATAAGAAAATTGAAGGGCAAATAGGCCCCCTCCCACGCTAATTTTTTTCCAAAAGTCAACAGATTAAAATTTTAAGACATCCATTTTGTTCCGCATAGTCGAAAACCATAATAACTATGTCTTTGGGAATGACTTACTCCCCCACAATCCCTGGGGGAGGGGCTGCAAGTTACAAACTTTGACCAGTGTTTACATATAGTAATGGTTATTGGGAAGTGTACAGACGTTTTCATGGGGATTTTTTGGTTTGGGGGGTGGAATTGGTGGGAGGATCTTTCCTTTGAGGAATATGTCATGGGGGAAGAAAAATTCAATGAAAAGGGCGCAGGATTTTCTAGCGTTACTATAAAAAAACAATGAAAATATAAACATGAAAACGTTTTTTCAAATGAAAGTAAGGAATAGCATTGAAATTTAAAACGAACAGAGATTATTACGCATATGAGGGGTTCTAAAAATACTTTAGCATAAAGAGCGAGGTATTTAGGAGGAGATAAATACCTCGCTCTTTATGCTAAAATATTTTTGGTAATTTCAACTATTTATTCTACGGCCTTTTTGATTCAGGGGTCATTCTTATAGAATTGGGACAAAACTTACGATTTAGTGTAAAGAGCGAGGTATTAACGAGGGTACAAGCCCCCTCGTACACATAATAAAAATATAAGAATATAAAAGTTTGTTACGTAGGTTAATTCTTAAGTTACGTATATTTTTTACTAATAAAAACGTTCGTTGAAAATTAAAAGTTCTAGTAGCCTTTTTAAGTAACCGAAAAATTGGAAGGCAGCTAGGCCTTCTTCCCCACCCGTTATTTGTCAAAATCGTCTGATCAAAACTAAGAGAAAGCCATTTAGCCAAAAAAAATTAATATACTAATTTCATTTCAATAATTTATGTGTGGAGAGCCAAAATCAAACATGCATTAATTCAAAAACGTTCAGAAATAAAAAAAACTAGTTTTTTTAACTGAAAATAAGGAGCGACATTAAAACTTAAAACGAACAGAAACTACTCCGTATATGAAATGGTTGTCCCCTCCGCAGTCCCTCGCTCTTTACGCTAAAGTTTGACTCTTTGCCACAATTCTACTTTTTAAAACAATTAAAAACTTTAGCGTAAAGAGCGAGGGACTGCGGAGGGGACAACCCATTTCATATACGGAGTAATTTCTGTTCGTTTTAAGTTTTAATGTCGCTCCTTACTTTCAGTTAAAAAAAACTAGTTTTTTTATTTAATATTGATATTAGACTAATCAATTTTTTTGTCTTCATGGGGTTTAATATTTCGCAATTTTTTCCAGTTTAGCTTGACCGTCTGTTTAGAATGCAGATCCTATCCGAGCATAAAAATAAGGTGACTCACCCACAGACTTCACCTTTAAGTACTGCCTAGAAATCTATCTCGCCGTCTGAATTTTAAATGCCCGACATTTCCAGGAGTCTTCAGGATTTGAGTCTAATTGGGCATTCCATTCAGTAAAGGCTATATGCATTAGGAATAAACTCCTGTTTCTTTTAATTGCATACAAACGTCAAATTTTTAAGATCAATCCTTTTTTGGGGAAAAAGGCAAACCCACAATTTCTAGGAGCATACCATCGAAAAGCGAATATTTGATATGCAACTAAACCTCCGGAAAAAAGGCTCCATGAGGTCAGTGGTGTCAGTTCACGAACATATTGGAGAGGGGGGTGACAAGGATTTTCCTAATAAAAAAAAAATCAAACAAAGATATTTTGCAAAATTTTCTGATTTTACACCGAAATACAAAAAAAAAAATTAATAGCTAAGGGGACGTGAAAGCACCCCAACCCCCACCATATATAATTCCGGAAATAAAGCTTATGCGTATGAAGCAACCATGTTTGAATTCCTATGGTTATTTTACGGTCGTTTCACATATGTGTATGCCCATTGAGACCAAAAAGGATACCAGACCTAAAAAATCATACGGAACTTGCATCGAGCATAAAATGCATGATAAACTATCGTATTTAAGCATTCTAAATACATAGATTAAACCCTAGCTGCTAATCCCAACCACACTCAATTGATATCCAATATGCACTTCCTCCATAGGGATCAAGTTCAAAGGCAAAACTATAAGCTTTTTTCTTACTTTCAACCCAATATAGTCGAAACTCAACG
>NC_088877.1:17904154-18016654 GCF_032884065.1 Artemia franciscana
TTTTCGTTCATTGTTTTCAGTTTATGTATCCACTGTAGGTTTTCAGTTATGTATCAGTTATGTATCTTCCCCAATTTAGAAGATGATGATAATTCAATATAAGTCTACACCTAACACTTATCAAGTATTTCACTTTTGTAGATTTTATTTTTCTTCTTGCAAATACTTTAATAAAACATTTATTGAAAAACGAACAAACAATAAAACTTCAGGGATGTGCAAACTTCCCAAAATGTAAAAAAAAAGATCGTCATAACCAGATAAATAATGAAGTACAAACTTGAAACCTTAAAAACCTGTATGATGTAATATTGCAGAAATACGATTGATTAAGAAAGTGACAAATTTGGACAGATGTTTTTGAGAGACTTGTGTAACAGCCTCTAAATTGCAAAACCTGAGACGCACAACCTTAGAGGTTCTGCTAAATACCACATCCTCTAAATTCCTCACCATAGTCCTTGTGTCTAAAATTTGGATCCGTAGAGATGTTCGAGTAGATATTTGACTAATTCATAATAGTTTCAAAAATATTTCTAGGATTAAAATAAAACGAAGAACTGTCTATTCTGTTACATTGTATTTACGAGTATTGTTATATTTATAAGGGAGCCATATAATATTTTTATAAAGACAAAAAAAATTAAATCAAGGGAGGTGGTATTTTTCCCCATCCTCTCTACCCCTCCCAGATTTTGCCCCTGTATTTAGAACCTTAGCTTAGAAAATAAGCATTGATTATTTCAAGTTTACTTTGAGGAAACCATTGTACATAAAAGACATAAAAACCAATTACTTTAATCTAATCTAAGCCTTTTGAATCTGTGTTGTCTTAAGTTTTAAAACAAAACTATTTGTGGCGCCTGCATTTATCATTTTTTTCTTCTTGCAGTAAATATTTTAAATCTAAGTATTTACTTTAGGCTCGTTCAAGTGACCTGGTTCATGCAGAGTCTTCTCCAATTACTTGTCATATTTGTGATTAGACTGATAATCCCAGTTCAATTTTTGACTAAAGATTGACTATTTTTAGTTAATATATAAATGTACAAACTGCTTTTTTGTTTTTTTTCCTCTGCAACAAGAGATATTAGGCCTAAAAACTGTCATCACTTACAAAAGCATTGCCTACTGTATCTTCTAAAAGCTGATTAACATATTTACTAAGCTCGAAACCCTTTTCTTTTTTTGACTCTAATTGGGATAAATTCAGATTACCCTCACTTGCACTGGACAATTGCTCACAATCGTCTTTTTCTGCACTAAATGGATCTTCACAAGTAACAACAAATGCAAGACTTCCAGGTATTTCTTGGCTTGTTTCATTTTTTAAATAGTTTCTGAGACTCACATGATTGGGACCACTTGGTTGACTGGAAAATTCGTCAATTCCTGGCAAAAATTTTCTGGGCGGGACAGCAACTAATAAAAATATAAATTTTATTACACGGTTGTCAGGTTTCAAACATATAGAGGTTTCATGATTGGATGTTTCCACTAATTTGTCAGGAAAACTAGCAGTTTTCAAGATTAGGTCTAGCTATTTGTCAACGAAATATCATATAATATATATATATCAAAAAGTGTAATAAAGACGATGTTTCTAAGAATCACCTTTTTGACACACGGCAAGGCAGCTTCCGAGGCCTTGAGAAGGAAAATATGAATTTTAAGTGAATTATGATGAACTGAAAATATTTTGAGGGTTACTAGCTGCACGATTTGATCTCCCAGATCAAAACACTTCATTTGAAAAATATTTTTTAAAATAGTTTACTTTGAAGCTACGACATTGAAGAGAAAAGGATGATAAACTTAAAATTTTGAGCGCAGGCAGAGAAAAAAAAAGGCACGTATGGATATTTCACGAGTTTCTCCAATCGATGGAGTATAGACAAATCCTACGCTGATATTTATCAGCCTGAAAATCTTGATCTCACAGGGAACTACCTAACTCTGTTCAGAGCTCTACTTTTCACTAGAGCTCCAGGAAGCAACTGCTCAGTGCTACTGTTCAGAGCTCGGGGAAGGAATGAAAAAGTCTTCCGACTTTTTCTTTTAGTTCGAACCCACAGGGGTGTCTTTCCAAAAATAGCAAGACTTTTGGAAACCCATCATTCTTATTCCGTCCAACTTATCTCACCTTTAATTCTTACAACCAAAGTCAATAGGATTGACCTGAAATTATTGTGTAGTCTATTGTTGAATATATGGTCACTGAAACGATTATTTAAAAATATCCGTATACAACGCCTCTAAAAGATAAACTGTTTGGCTTTTAGCATCTATCTTACCTTAATTAACATTTGGAAGCAAACACGTGTCTGAGCCCTACTTTTCTAATTTTCTATTTACTAAGGAGAGCGGAGTTTATGTGCCTATGTGCCAACAGTGCTTTTTGGCGACGTCGCTCCTGGTGGAATTGCTTATTTGTAAGCTAATACACGAAATTAATCTTAAATTATAGATTTGACGTATTTCAAAAACAAGCAAGGATGTGCCAAACCCAAATATGTTTATATTGAACGCTTAGTCGCTTCGATTGAATTTAGCTTGAGGAATTACCCTGTCTCCAATCCCACTTTGTTTTTAAGGACCTTTCACGAAAATTTGAAAAACTCGTTTCTAAGAGTGAACTTTTTAAGACTTCAGACCCCCCCCCCTTCCCCCTTGTCCTTAGGAGTATCAGAGGATTACAAACAAGCTCTTTGGGCTATTAGGCTCAAATTGCATGCAAATTACAAAATAAAATCATATTTTTCCTGCTTAAAAAGACACTGACACCATAAAATACCTTTTGCATAAACCGTTTTTTAATATTCCATTATCACTGGTTTCGATAGAATCACCCCCGAAGGGAAAAAAATAAACACGTATCCAGGACGCGTCCGTGTCCAGCAGAGAAACAATCTCTGCTAGATTCTGTAATTTCAAAAATATGAGCTCTCTAAATGCTTCAGTATAATCTTTGCCAAGATTGTTCCCTTTCTGGAGGAATTTTCTCCCCTTTTCTAAAATTATGAAACTGTTTTTATGCTAATTTGTTTCTCCCGGCTAGAATTTTTTTTCTCTCTCGGTGAATAAACTTTTGAAACATAGTATTTTATCTGATTAATTCAACCGAAACCTTGCTCCTATAAGAGCAATAAATTGCGTTTTAGCCATCATAAATATTAAAAAAGTAAATTCGTTAATTTAAAAGGTCAAGTTCTTAACATTTACTGTAATTTAATTTCTTAAAAATTCTCTTATGTTCACTTCTACATTCTAGGCTTTAAAGCACTTAATGTCTAATGAATAAAATAAAAGAAAAAGTTAATCCATAAATTATTCCCCTGTCCCTCCAAAAATAATCCCTAGTCCAAAGCAATAGCAGAGCATCATATTTTAGTTTTTCCTTATTCACAGCATTTTTATGAAGGTCTTATTGCCACTCTAGATAATAGAAATGAAAGAATATGATATGGTATTATTTACCGGGGACAAATAATAGAAAATTCTTGAGACGGAAGAAAATAATTTGAGCCTTTTTGTCTATGAATTCGTTAGTTAATTTTGAGGAATAAGCCTAATTAATGCTATCCATTATATGTAAGACAATGTGGCTCATTATTACATTCCTAAACAAAAGAAAACAGAAGGAAGAAAGTCATACGAAAGAGGAGAGTGACCCTAATCAGTCTTCTCAAGAGTAGTTTTAACCGAGGCTGATTTGGTAAAATAAAAAAACAGAAGAGAAGGAGAATTAAACAAATGTTTGTGTCTTAAAAACATGGTGGCTACGGTATTAATTTGATATAGTGCAGAGAAATTTGTGGGTTGTTTATTTCCGAAGTTCAGACTGGTTTTGGATTTCTGTCTTTCAAGCGTAATTGCGTAACCAGTAAACAAACAACAATAAACCAGCAATTCGTAGTAGAGCCATTAAAACTAGTAAAACATCTTAAACTACAGGTGCTTCAAAACAGAAATTCATATAAGATTTGGTACAGAATAAATTAAAACATAATAACACACTATGAAACTGAACCGGAATATAAAACTCGCATTCTTAATAGTCTTTATACGGCCCAAAATATTTGGATGTTTTTGGCTCGAATTATCTGTCCAGCTTTTAACTTAGTAATCGAGGTGGTTCTGATTTTGTTCAAAAATGTTATATTTGATAAGACTGTATCTTCTTATTTTTCTAATAGCTTTTGCTGCCTAATGATAAGCTGGATACCCACAATAAACTTTAATACCATGGAAACCAGTAAAAAAAAACTCCCTTGCAATTGACCTTGACAACTTTCAGGAAATCTTGTACGAATGAACAGGTTTAAGCCAGTTGGTGTCTTGACTGTTACTATGAAAATCAACAAGGTATCTATCTATAACCCACAACCAACGACTTATCTCTCCTTGCTAATACACAAATTAGGGCTTAACTCATAAATTAACAATATATAATTGAATCTTGGATGTGACGGAATATTATTTTTTGGCAAATAGGGAAAACAACGTGGAGAATATCATTTCCCGCCATCTACCCAATCATACGTCTCTGTATTTGTGATTGCGTCACCAAAAGTTTTACGAGTATAATATCAAAATCTTAAAATTTAAACATTTGAAAACTAAAATTTTCATCACCTCTTGCTGTAACTACATGATTGCTTCTTTATTGTAACTGAGTAACAATCTAGTACTTTCTTAGCATATTAAGACGCTATAGCTACAAAGCGATAGAAGAATTTACATTTTGGAATCAAAATTTATAATTTAGTTTCAAATTTAAACAGTAGTGTGCCATTTGTTTTCCAGTAAATAAGGGGGGAAATTTAAAAAAATGTGCAAAAAAATGAGTACAATGAACATAAATTGCAACAATATAAGCCTTCAATCTTGGTTGGAAATATTTAAACCGCCTTTTTGCAAAACACATAAATCAAAAATTTTGAAGTTTCCTATAGTTGCTTTTGAACATCAAAAGCACGTAAAAATGTTAAAATTTGCAGAAAGTTTTCTCAAGCAAAATACAAAAATGATTGTGCAAAAATTGCAAAACATTACAATTGGCAAAAAAATATGATGTAGGGAAATCAACCCTTTATATATACTTTAAATGTGACTTGACGTACTAGTAGTATAGTCATAACAAATAATGGCAAGCTTATAGGGGTTAAATGTTTCATAAAATAAGTTTTTTTTATCCCTCACCATGGTTTACACTTCCTATCAAATTAGTCCTAATAGCCCCTCACTATTAGATCAAGGGTTATTGGCAGATATTTTTGGTCCATTGAATATTTTCACCGGTGGATAACCTTGGTCCATCGAGATAGAACTTGCTGAAGTTTTTAACGGGATAAGGAAATTAAATCGTTTTTCATAATTGAGCTGATATGTGCTTGATAAGGGCATAGTTATTTAGCACATGCGCTTTCATTGTTCTCAAATCTGTCATAGGATGAGACATTTCTTCGGAGCTACCCCTATGAAACAAATGATGAAACAATTGAGGAGATGACTGGACATGAATGGCCATCCGTGGCCCGTTGCCCTTGAACCTTTAAATAAACCTTTGATCCTTGAGCCATTAAATTTAAATAAACATAATGTACATTCGTATCTCAATTGGCATTTTATGGCTAAAAAGTAAATCTCGATTAACCTGTGAAACATGAGTGTTTCAAACGTATAGGCTTCTATCGGATCGTTTTAAGAAACCTGGGTTTCACTCTTGAGCAATGGGATATTTTCAAATCTCAGCTAGCATCTTGTGGCGAAAAAGTATGTCTCGAGTAGTTTGTAGAGCTTCAGCGTTTGAGCCACATACGCTTAAGATATATCCGAATTTATTGGTAGAGTAAGATCGTTGTAAAATAATTAGGTTTTAGAGTTAAGAATAATGGTGCGTTCAATTCTCGATTGACATCGTATTGCTAAAAAGTATTATCTCAAGTAACTTAAGGATCAGGGGCATTTCAAGTGCGTGCCCTTAAATATAACTGAATTTATTACTTTTGTTACATGGTCTTAAGAAACTTGGGTTTCAGTCCTGAGAAATAAGATACCTACATGTTCCAACTGTCATATTGGGGCTAAGAAGTATATCTCGAGTAATTTGTCGAACATAAGTATTTCAGACGCAAACGCTTAGAATAAATTTGATTTTATTTCTATTGTTAGATATTTAAAAAAAGCTTAGGTTTAAGTCTTGAGAATAAAGTACCTTCACGCCTCAAGTGGCAGCTTTTCGCTAAAAACATATTTTGAAACGCTTGTGGATTACGCAGTATTTCAAATGCATGTGCTTAAAATATATTTAATTTAATTACAGTTATTAGATTTTTTGAAGAAACTCAGGTTTCAATTTCTGAAAGAAAATACCTTTCTGTCACAGCCGGCATCATATACCTAATAAACATATCTTGAGTAGCTTTTGGACTATGGACGCACAGGCTTTGAGTACATAATATATTATTAACATTGTTAATTTATTTTAAAAAGTGAGTTTTCACTCTTAAAAACAAAATACGTTTGTGACTAAAAATTATATTTTGGGTAACCTTTGGACCGTGGTTATTTCAAATGTGTTTGCTTAAAATAAATCTGATTTTATTACTATTATTAAATTGTTTTTAGAAACTTACCGTTCAATTTTTAAAAAATGAGATACCTTGATGTCTCAAGTAGTTTCTCATGGATAAAAGGAATATCTCGACTAACTTGTTAAACATGAACATTTCAGACCCATACGCTTAAAGTATTCCTGATTTTTATTACTTTCATTTTATCTTTTGAAAAAACTGAGGTTTCAGTCTTAAGAAATAAAATACCTTCATTCCTCAAGTAACATTCTATGGCCTAGCCGGAAGCATAAACCTGAACTGGCACCGTATACCCAAGAAGTATATCTCAAGTAACTTGTGGACTATCGGAATTTAAGACAATTGAACCACCGGTATTATTTGTTAAGCGGGAATTCAATGTAGAAGAATTTTTTAGGGGGGGGGGGGGCATTTTCGTCTTTCCACTCGTCAAAATGTATTTTGAAGCACAAGTATTTTTATCACCAGCAATAATCTAATTATTATTACAATAGCTGAAATCGTCCTCAAAGTGCTCCACGTGTGAAAGTGTAATGTGTATTGGAGTCAAATTGGATGGCTTAGCTATTTTTTCTTTCCTTGAACAACTAACGATAAACTTTTTACAGCAAAGTGAATTTTTAAAAAGTCAGAAAACGCACTTATAAACTGTTCAAAAAGTGAAAAACACGCGAAAGGAATTTTCATAACAATCAGAGAAATGTGAAATGAAATTTTAAAAACTAAGAAAAACACGAGGAGAATTTTCAAAATTAAAACCACGCCTAGAAAATTCTCAAAAAGTCAGAAACACATGATCAGAATTTGTTTAAAGTCAGAAACAAACATCAACATAATAAAACGGTAAAGAGAGCTTTCAAAACTCAAAAGACGTACACAAATATTTGGAAAAATTCAGAGAAACATGTAAAAAAATTTCTATAGGTCGAAAATATGCGTCAAATTTTCTAAAAGTCAGGAACATGTGAACAGACACTTGAAAAAGTCTAAACACACGATGAGAACTTTCAAACAAGCCAAAAATTCAAACAAGTCAGAAACACCGGAACAAATTTTCAAAATGTCAGACATGCGCGTACCCAAATTCAAAAACACAGAGCTTCAAACACCCAGAAACACCCAAGCCGAATTTTACAAGACAGAAACGTACAAACACACACTTTTAAAAGTAAAAAAAAACAAAGGGAATTCTTAGAACTGCCAAAAAATGCTAGAAAATGTTAATAAAAGTCAGAAACAGACGAACAGAATTTTTAAAAAGTCAGAAACACTCACATTAGATTTTCAAAAAGAAACAGACAATGAATAGAGACTTGAAAAAAAATGAGAATACATTTTCCAGACGTTTGAAACGTGCCATGTGAAAAGAATCTTAATAACGTCAAAACTATTAAATATTTATCTCAAGAAGTAAGAAATAAGTGAACGTTCTTCAAAAATTCAGAAATACGGGAATAAAATCTCAAAAAGAAAGAAGCAAGCAGACAGAATTTTCAAACAGTCAAAATTATGTGAATGAAAACTAGAAAAATTGGAAAAACACACGTAGAATGTTCAATAAGTGAGCAAAACCTAAGTTAGCTCCCCTACAAGCTCAGCCATTGGAGCCACTGTATCTGATGTATTTTTTTTTCGTTTTACTGTTCCCTTTTTGGTTTTAAATTGTTCTGTTTGAGTTCTATGATACTAAATAAATGAATTGGATTGAAGTGAATTATTTTAACCTATGCTACTCATCCTCCCATGTCAGTTTTTGAAAGACAGGACGAGAATTATCGAAAAGTTAAAAAAATATGTCAACCTAATCTAATGGTTATTAGGAATTCAAAAATACAAGACATGCTTACACAATTTTCAAGAAGTCAGAAACACGTTAACAGAAACTTGAAAAAGTCAGGAACACGCGAACAGAATTAAAAAAAATAGAAACACACGAATAGAAACTTGTAAATGTCAGAACCACATGAACAGAATTGTCCAACCCTAAAATTAACATGAAACTGTTAACTATATTAACCTAGAAAACTAGGTCGAAAATCCCAGTGTTAGGTTTTGAAATACAAAATAGGATTTTCGAAATATTAGGTAAAACTCGCAAACTTAATCAGACGTTTAATTCAAGATTCCATTAACACAGATTAGACTAGACCCATAAGAGCTGCAATAAAATATCGTTAATGAATTTTTTAGGGGAAGGGGGCATGGACCATGGGGAGGCAGGGGGTCTTCAGGAGTCTAGATAATTATGTTTTTTCTGGGGGAGGATAGAGGGGTCAGTAGGGCGAGGAAGACATGGAAAATCTAATGGCTATTTTTTGGTGAGAGGGGGGGTTTCAAGAGGTTCAGGCCACGGGCCATGATTAGCCAAAATATATAGCCAAAATATGTACAAAATATGTACCAATATACCCCATGGCATGGAGTGCCAATTACCACAGAATGCCATGGGTAATGATGAGCTATGGGCCACGACACGCCACAGATCATGAGGGGCAACGGGAATATGCCTACCACGGGCCAGGGACAGTCGCGGGCTACGGAAAGCCATTAGCCAGGTATGTGTCACGGGGTGTGAGTGTAATGTTCAAGAGGTGCCAAAGGAGGCTTGGAAGTGCAACGGTTCATTGAAATGTCCATGGAGAAATGACAAAATCACGGGCAATTGAGAGGACTATATTGGTATGGAGATTATTTGGAAGGGGATGGGCAATGGAGAATATTTATTTCCCGTAGTTTCCTCAGAAGTTTTGTAATTTGTTTCAAAGTGTTAATTCCACAGGAAAATTCTCATCACATCCTTACAATCGTAATGAAATCAAAATGGCAAACTCCTTGGTCTTGCTGCTTCATCTGTGTTAAATAACAATCGGTGACATATTTTCAAGGAATCAAAGTTCATGCACAAAAATTAAGCCCTTGTCAGGGTCATATCAATTGAATAAATTAAAAGGATTTAATTTCCAATAGAAACCAGTTGTAAGCGGTCTTGTTGCATCATATTTTTTTTTAAAATCGATGACAGAATTGAAAACAATCAATATACATGCGCAAAAAAACTTTTCATATGTTAAAGTTATATCAGCTGAATTACAACAAAGTATTAGAATTTCTTTATCCCTTAAACAACCTTAGAAGGTTTCACCTTGATGAACAAAGCCTATCCACCGACAAAACTTTTGTTTAATTGACAAGAAAAATCTACAAATAACCCTTGATTCGATTTTCAGGGGCTAGTAAGGTTAATTTGATAAGAAGTGTATGCCATAATAAGAGTTTAACACTAATTTGGTGAAAATCACACCCCTTCTGGGTGTACTATAATTTGTTATGGCTATACTACTTTTACTATCAAAAATAATTTCCTCATAAACTAACAACTTTTAATTAAATCGCCCATTGCAAATACAAGGGAAAAAACGATGATCTTACCATATTTTGAACTGGCAAATGAAACTTGATCATCTGTCATATACGTGTTACTTTGGCTATCAATATGAACTTTGGCCTAAAATATAATAATTATAAATAGTCAATTTTAGCTCGTGATGATCTTCGTAGTGCCAGTGCCCATGTGATCATCTTAACAAAGTGCCAGTCCCGCCTTTTAATTCATTTTGGGCTATAATAATTCACTAAGGCAATATGCAGCAATTCAGACCCATGTGAAACATTTTTGTCAGGGACTGCAGGCTCAAGTTCATCACCAAAGCATAATATAAGCAAAAACATTGAGAGTTGCAAAGTATTATCGTGAAAATCATGAAGTTTGTGACTATCGCTATATATCTGAAACATTGACATCTTAATTAAATCTTTAAGATATCAATCAGAGGTTCTGGTATATTTCCATAGTATATTTTTTTTGGCTGATTAATGAAATTATTTTATGGGCCCCTATTTATGGATCATTATATGTCTGTATATGTGTACAGTCGTTTCTGTGTTTTTACTCCACATCCTGGGTCTGTTTTATCCTTGCAGTTTCGGGTCTTTTTCTTCGTCTTAGAAAGAGCAGTTTAATTACAATCGAATTAAATAATTTTAAACTGTAAAAAGTTTGCATATTCCTTCTTTACCTTCCACTATCGACAAAAACCAGCTTTTTGGGAGCAATGAAATAAAAAGATAATTATTTTTCAACTTACGGTAAGGAACAACATTAAAACTCAAAACCAACAGAAATTATTCAGTATATGAAGAGCTTATATCAAAGTTTTGATCAGATGACTTTGGAAAAAAAAGGCATGGGAGGGGTGCTCGTTGTCCTTCAATTTTTGTGGTCACTTTAAAAGGGCCCTAAAACTATTAATTGTTGTTCAAATGAGCTCTCTCCTAATCTTCTAGAACTATTTGTTTAATACTAACAACCATAGGAAGAAAAAAGAAAAAAAGTAAATATAAAAAAACACGCATCCATGATTCTTCTGCTGGCAAAGAATACGAAATTCCATATTTTCACAGGTCAACATTGGAGCTTGAAAACTCTACACAAGAATTCTCTAATATACTGAATCTGACGGTACAATTTTCGGTACGAATCCTTGACTTTTGAAGGATATTCCCCCATTTTGAATATCAGTCAAATATTTTTAGGCTCGTAATCTCCGGCCCGGTTTATACGAATTTATTCCCTAGCCATCGTCTTATCTACTAGTTTTGCGGATAATAGATCTTGTTTACTAATTTTTATTGTCAATTCACTATTATACAACTGTGCGAGCGGTTTGTACGTATATATATTAATTAATTACGCTGTGAAAATTACAGTAGAATACTAAAGGCATTTTTCAGATAAGAAGGCAATTTGACCACCCCTTAGATTTTTAACCCCCCTCCCCCTACTCCATTTGAAATACATCATTTGGGGATATTTTTTGGAAAATTGTTTTTTTGGTATTTTCGTTGAAAAAATTGAAAAGCAAAAAAAAATATCCCCCACTAGATTTTGAAAAATACTCACTCAAAAGGGGTTCATCAAGATTCACTCAAACATAAATATTATGGATGGCTGTTACCAAGATAAGGGGTTTTACAAAGACGATTACGAGGCAAAAGACTGAATTCGAATACACTGATTGGTTGAATGTATAATACATGGCGACTACTATAAGTCGCCACGTAGAAAAATCAAAAGAATGTCTCTTGACCTGTTGTTGTGGTTTGCCATTTCATCTTATTTAACTGATTAAATAAAAAAACAAGTTTTTTTATCCGAAAGTAAGGAGCAAAATTATAACTCAAAACGAATAGAAATTATGCCGTGTATGAAGGGGTTGCTCCCGTCCTCAATGTCTTTCTCTTTACGCTAAAGTTTTACTGTTTGTCCCATTATCTAAGAACGGCTCTTAAAACAAAAAGGGCCATTTAATTAGAATAGGAACCATTTTAAAAGTACTCCAGTCTTTAGCGTAGACAGCAAGATATTGAGGAGGGGGGCAACGCCTTCATATACGGAATAATTTCTATTCGCTTAGAGTTTTAATGTTGTTCCTTACTTTCAGTTGAAAAAGAATTTTTTATTCAATAGATTAAAGGATCTGATCTTTTTTCCGGGAATTCTTGTCGTTTAAAATTTTGTTTTATTTGGTGTGCAAAAATTAAGTTCTCGGTGGCAGAGCGAGGGGGGGTGGTAGGTGGTTAATCAGGAATTTATAAGTGTCAACTTGTTCTAGGTCTGCAAGTATGTATGAATAGAACGGAAGTATACATACATTTTTTTGGGGGAGAGGTGATTTTCTGTATGATAAATTTTCAGAGGGGAGAATTTCCATAGAGAGGGAGGTTTTCAGAGGGAATGAGCTTTTCAGGGAAATTTTACACTGGGGGAATTTTCCAAGCGAAATTCTTTTTATTTATCTTTACATTTTTTTTTTTTGTTCTTTCCCGATTCAATTTTACGCGTGGAGATGTTAAGGGTAATTGTCAAGGATAAATTTCCACCAGAATTTAGATAGTAAATTTTCACCGGGATTTAGATAGTAAATTTTCACCGAGTCATTTAATTAGTATAATATGAAGCTTTGTAAAGTACTAAAAAAATTGCGTCAAGAGCCTGGCGTTGAAGAGGTGTCCCCCTAATATGTGTAATCATTAAAAAACGAATAGAAATTAATTAAAAAAAAAACAATAATTTGTTTCTAAGGAAAGTGAAGAAGTCCGTCCTGTGGTGGCGCAGTGGGTTTGACCTTAGCTTGGTAATACGGGACCCAGGGATCGAATCAAGCTGCAGCAATGCACTGCAGGGCCGACTCAGGGACCTTAGTAGTCAAGAAGCGTCGTTAATCTGATACAATACAATACAAAGTAAAGAAGTCCATTAAACCAAATTTGTGCATAAATAAATTCAAATAATATCTCAAACGTAAAACTACCCCAAATTTCCATCAACAAATAAACGAAACCGAAAACGAACAGAATTACAGTTAATAGACGAGTCGAACTCAAAACAAGCAAAAATGAATATGAGTAGTACTGACAACCCCCATGCCTTCTCAAGACCAAACCATAATTTACAATTTACGGAAAAAAAAAAACAAATGACCTTGGATTGCAGTTTTATGCCCATATACTGATATTTATTCCTTAAATTTTCAAGAATTTTTTATCTATTAAAATAAAAATGTGAATACATTTAAAATGCGCTTTGTTTTCAGTAACGTGCAAAGTATGTTCTGAGGATTTCACTTCAGGAATCCCCCCTTCCGTAATTATTTCCTGGAAATCCAAGTTGCAAAAAATTTCCCTTGTATAATTCCCCTGCGACAGCTCCACATGCAAACGTGAACAGGCAAAGAAAAGTCAGACAAATAAAAAGAATTTCGTATGCGAATTCTGTTAAATCCCCCCAGTGTAAAATTTCCCCTGGAAAGTTCACCCCCAGAAATTTCACGCCACATGGAAAATTATCCCCATGGAAATCTATTCTGAGCACAAAATCTCCATTCCCCCTAAAAATGTCTGCATACTTCCCAATAACGAATAATATACATAAACAATGAGCAAATTTTATAACATAGGACCTACCCCCAGGAGTTGAAGGGGGTGTTGTTATTTCTATAGGTATAATTTTGGAGTTTTCAACTTTGCTTGAAAAAATGGCTATCTCAAAATCTTGATCTGACGATTTTGGGGAGAAAAGGAGCGCGGGAAGGGAGGCTAGTTGCACTCAAATCTTTTTGGTCGCTAAAAAAGGGCACCACAAAATTGTTTTGTTCAAATTAGTCGTCTCCTAATGTTCTAGAACTATTGGTTCGATACTATCACCCCTAAGGAAAAGGAAAAAAACAAATAAATGCGCATCCGTGACCTTTCTTCTGACAAATAAGAATACAAAGTTCCCCAATTTTGCTGACAGGAGCTTGATAGGAGATGAGAATTTTAATTCGTTTGCTATTTTGACGAAAAATTTTTTTATGTGTTTTCTATACAAGTTATGTCTTTTTTGTAGTTTTCAAAACTTATCCCTCATCCCAAACTAAAATTATTTCCAAGTGCCCAACTTACCATACCTTTTCCATTGGTGTGGACAAAGTTGTTAACACTTCTGTGTGATATCATCGACCTATGAGATTTCTCTATGTCGGTTGAGGTGAATGCGACTGTTTCCTTAGTAAGTATACAGCTAAAGATTTAATATTAATATAATTCCATATTTAAAAGGACACTTGTTGGATCCTTGTTAAAAAAAGATATATGCACCGGATTTTTAGCTTTTTCGATGGTTGTTTTAAATTTGTGTCTAAAAATGCTTGAACTTTCATGGTCGATCGTCATAATTTGGACAGATTTTGGTAGTATTTTTTTGTGAATAAACATAATTGTCTGGACGACGTTATGGAAGTCTTGGAGACATTGAAAGTCTTCTGAAAGGTCAAAAAAGGTTCTTTAAGTTCAAAAGACGTAGATTGGCTATCTAGTTCAATATTGTCATAACACAGGTATACATAATGCGTTCTACTTCTGGATGAACGAGTTGCTCAAATCAGCATAAAAACTCGAGACGAAATTTCTTAAGCCTTTTCGTAATAATAGAATATGACTATTAGTTTCCATAGTGACGAAAGTCTGATACAACGCTTGATATAAGCTACTTTGTTTCTCAGTTTTTCTTCATTTAACGGCTCTCTTGTATGTTCAAGGAGAAAGATTTGTAATACCTAAGAAATTCGTCAAATCGCAGACCCTAATCTAAAGTAAAGAGCATGCTACTTCTCCTTATCTCCATAAGGGTCTTGAGAAGGGAAAGTTTTGGAGTGGATGACCCTTGCGTGGAAAAATCTCCACGAAATATTTGTTTTATTAGTAGTTAGATTCTGGAGCGGTTTTTTGTTTAGGTAAAACCTATCGTGAGAGGGGTATGTAATGAGTTTGTTTGTGTGCAGTTGTGTTTTTGAAAGATTTTCTGTGCTTTAACTGTTTTCATAAAATGTTCAAATTGAATACTACTACTACTACTACTAATAACTCACTGCAGCACCAAGCCGCCTGAGGCCAACACAGCTACGCACGCTCCTCCTCCAACCTAATCTATTTAAAGCCTCCCTCTTTACACCCTCCCAGGAAGTTCCCATTTCCTTTAAATCCTTATTTATGACATCCTCCCAACCCAGACAAGGACGACCTGCTTTCCGTGTAGCCCCAGACGGTTGGCCAAAAAGGACAATCTTCGGTAATCTGTCATCCTTCATCCGTAGAACGTGGCCTAGCCATCTCAACCTTTCTTTCATTATAGCCCCAGAAAGCGGGATTGAACCACACTTTTCGTACAACCTACTGTTTGAAATACGGTCAGTCAGCCGGGTACCCAGAACAATCCGTAGGCAATTTCTCTGGAAAACATCTAGTAAATTTTCATCTGCTTTTCGGAGTGTCCATGCTTCAGAGCCATATTTGACCACTGTCATCACTGTAGCTTCCAATATTCTAATCTTGGTTTGTAGGCTTATCTTTCTATTCTTCCAAACTTTTTTTAACTGTGAAAAAACACCCTGAGCTTTAGCTATTCTACTTTTAACATCTTCACTGCTCCCACCATCTTTACTAATAATACTACCAAGGTAACTGAAGCTCCCAACCTGATCAATCTTTTCGTTACCTAAGGTCACCTGTTCATCTTCACTTATTCCTAACCTTAGTGACTTAGTCTTCTTAACATTAATTTTCAAGCCTATTTTAGCACCCTGAACTCGTAAAACCTCTAAAAATTCATTCATTTTGCTCACACTTTCATCTAATATGCTTAAATCATCAGCATAATCTAAGTCCAGGAGCGTTCTTCCTCCCCATTTGATTCCATGGTCTCCAATTGCCTTTCCTGTGCTGCTTAAGACGAAGTCCATCAAAATGATCCATATAAAGGGGGATAGAACACAACCCTGCTTAACTCCTGATTTAATACAAAACCAGTTGCTAACCTCATTTCCTACCTTAACCGCAGCAGTATTATTCTCGTACATAGCGCAAATCACTTTAATGTATTTTTCTGGTATACCATATAACGATAAGACCTTTGTTAACGCTGTTCTATCAACAGAATCGAAAGCTTGCTCATAATCGATAAAACTAAGGACCAAAGGTGTTTGACAACGAAGGGACTTCTCAATTGTTCAAATTGAATCCTTTAATTGTATTTGTATGTTGTTAGTTGTATTTGTATGTTGTGAACTGTATTTGTATGGTTTTTGTTATGGCCATAGCCCTGTTGAGTATTTGTGTCAAATATCCTATATACTATGCAATACTATCAATTATACAACAGAAAACTGAAGTATAGTTCCTTACTGCACTCATTCTATTTTATTACCTAATTGACGATTCTGGTTGCAACAAGGATGGGAAAATAGTGCCAACGTTATTTTTAACTTAATGAAATTGTTAACTTACAATAGACTTCGATATAAATTGATCACATTTCCTAATGAAAACGACTGTCCTCATAATAACTTAACATTGTCGGGTACATTCACTGACTTAGAGACAAAATATAATTTTACTTTTGTAGAAGGAGAAAAATCTAGAAAGCAGGGCTATTGGGTAGGATATTACTCCTTAATAAACCTACTCCTACGTAATTTTGAAGCAACAGCTTGGTTTTCCATAGTTCTCCCCCACGCTAGTATCCTGTTTTTTTTAGCTTTTTTTTTTTTTTTAACTCGGCACTGTCTCAGCCTGCCGGGTCATCGAACATAGTAAACTAATTTGAAAATACTCCAAGAATTAAATAAGCCTGAGGATGATGTGACATTCTCCGTCAAGTATATCACGTACAAACAACTTGGGGCAGTAATGGAAACTCTACAAAAAAATGAAAATAGCGACGAAGACCACACTGCCTTTGCATAACAAACAAATACAAAGTAGAGACAATAGGGAAAATCTTTTCAAGACAGTGGAAATTAGTTCTGTGGATATTTCGGCCCTATGTCCAAGGGCCGTCTTCAGCACAATACAATAATAAGAGACAAACTATATATGTATATATATATATATATAAATGAACTTACATCAAATTGTAAGAATTAAAACTAAATAATTAAAAACACTTTTTAAAACTTTTTTTTAAAAATAGCCCTAGCATCCTTACTTCAACGAAGTTCAACCAGGACTCCTGGTCCTGGTTGAACTTCGTTGAAGTAAGGAAGTGGAAACTTCGTTGAAGCTTCCACTGTCTTGAAAAGATTTTCCCTATTGTCTCTACTTTGTACTTGTTTGCTAAAAAAAAAATCTGATAACAATCAATATAACAAAATGATTGACTACTGTTTGTACTGATTCCAAACATGTAAAGTTCATTAAGTTTATTGCTACCCATAAAAAGCTACGACTCTGAGAAAATTTGCCCGATTTTTTTGAAAAAGGAGGAAACATCCCAAAACAGGAAAATGATCATAATAATTGTCACAACGTTATATTCAACATATCAGAGAGCCCTATTATAGAGGTTTCAGCTTCCTATCTACAAAACTGTAGGATTTTGCTTTTTTCCAAGAAGAAAGATCACAGATGCGTGGAAATATTTATTTTTTACCCATGGGTGATCCTAAACTGATGATCTTCAGAGATTGGGAGAGGGCTCATTCTAACATAAATAAAAAGTTTTAGTGCCAGTTTAAGTGATCAAAGAGATTTTAAGTGACCCAAATTGTGCAACTCTCCTTGATCCTTCACATAAATATAGAAAGATGTATGGTTTAAGATTTAATTTCTTATTCTCCTTCATTTGAAGCCTTAATAAGTGGTACATCCTTTGCAGGAAAATTGAATAAAATTTATCTGACCTTTTTCTTTAAAACTTCGTATAATAAAACAAATTTGCTTTATTTTCATTAAAATTATTCCCAATGATGTACAAGTACGTTTCAGTTATTGTGAAGGAGGGGTGATGAGTGTTTTTATGGGTGGGGGACAGATGCCTGACAGAGTGCATTATAAAACCGAAATATGCTAACTCTCATTGAGTGTTCTGAAAGAAAAGTGAATAAATTTTTGTGAAGGGGGGGGGGGGAGTGGGCAAGAAATTTATATCGAATCTCTGTCCGTTCCAGTAATGATTTTGGTCTACATTTTCATTATTGGTGCTATGAGGGGGTAGGGGGGGAATAATGCCCCTCCCATTGTAACTATTTTTTTATGTAGCATAAAATATTACATTTACATGTATACCGGTACAGAAGTAGAATAGGTAAGGTGGGGTAACATGTGCCTTGCCAGATAATTATTGGGAGAGGGAGGGGGCAAGAACTACTAGGAGTTTGGTTCTCATTGATTTTAAATGTTTTTCTCTTTTCCTATTTGCATACTTTGTTTCAACGTATTTAAACATGCGTATACAATGTAACGTACTTAAAAGTCAGAGAACCCTATTGTAAAGATTGTTTAGGGTCAATCCATTAGAACAGTAGTAGCTTTTTCTATTTACTGGAATTCCATTTATTCTATAGTGAAAATTTTATTAAGGGGTTCTTCGACAAAACTACCGTTCATCCGGAGTTTTAACTAAATATTCAAAGTTTGTCAAAAATTTCGATTGCAATCTACCATCTTAATTCTAAAGCAGAAAAACTGAATGAGTGGAACACTACAAATCAATTTACAACTATTAACATACACAATTTATCAGTAATAATCAATGGTTTATGGAGCCGGCACCCTATGTCATTTTGGTTTTACCTTGGCATGATTTGAAAAATCGATGAGGAGTTAAACTTAAAAAACAAGTATTTTCAATTTGTTGAAAATACACCGAAACAATTTCATGCAGCAAGGAGATCTCCCCCTCGATCCCTCTTTATTCATACCGAAATTTGACTTTTTACGTCAATTCTTCAAGAACAACTGTTCAATCGCGACGAAGATTGTATTGGAACAAAACTCATTTTTAAAGAACTAAAAGACTTTAGCGTAACAAGCAAGGAGTTGAGCAGGGGACACCTCTCATATAGGCTACAGAATAATTTCTGTCCTCCTTATGATCTAATGTTGTTCATTGCTCTAAGCTGAAAAAAAAACTTTTTTTAACTTATTCTTTAGCTAAGGTGAGATTATGGCTCATTTTGACCATGTAAGAAATAAATTTGTTGTATCTGATTATTTTAACATTAAACAATGTATTTAGGATGAAATGAAACAAGTGAAAGATATTGAATTAGATGTAATAAAGTTTGAAGCGTTTGTATCTATACGTTATATCCCCCCATTTTTCCAAAAGACCAGAACATAATTTTAACGTTTTTCTGAAAACCAAACATATTTTAAATATTTTAGCTTTTTTTAGCTTTAATGAATTCTATATTATTAGGACTTTAAGGGATAAATAACAGTATACATACTAAAAAGTCAATCTACACTTATTTGTTTTGTTCAATAATCTTGAGTATGATGGTGATTTTTTTTTCGATATTATGAGAAATAGAGACATACAGCTGAAATTAAGGATCGTTTTCAGAAAAATGCAGATTATGTTCTGGCCTTTAGAAGAAATGGAGGGCGTCAGCCCTGCTCCATTTAATTTATGCGTGATTAATATTTTACTCGGTTATTTGTTATAATTTTTGTTCGTCGGTTTCATTTACTTATTACTGGTTCTTTATGGTAGTTTTGTGATTCGAAAATTATATTACTTTATTTTTGCTCATCTTTGAATTAATTTAGCTCTTTACTTTTTCCTTGAAAAATTTCTTGCGTGGAAAAAGTTTTTTCTTATGCATTTTTCATTAAAGAAGATTTCTTTTCGTGGTTGTCTTGCCCTTATTTCTGAATATATACAAATAGTCTTCTGCTAATAACTTTTAGCGCAGTCAAAGAATTGTATATATTTGGAATCATGGAATCAGTAATAAAATCAAATGGTTATTTTGCATATATCTTTTTCAAGCTAATACCTGATTAAAAATACTAACCAACAGCTACTAACCAACAATTGTCCGACCTTTATCCCACAATTAACCAACCATTATTTAGTGACTGATAAATATAAACTGGATCGTTGACGGGAAATTGAATGGGAATAGCTTTTTATACGCACCGAGAATGTAGTAGCCAAATATTAATGAGAATATGGTTTTCTAACGAGCATATTTGAAGAGGTGGTTTTAGGGGAAACAGAGGTGGCACTTGCTCCGGGCGCACGAATTTTAGGAGTACAAAATATCAAATAGATAATATAACGTTTATAATCATTTCGTATTTTTTAATATTTTATTGTTATTAAAATAAAGTGGAGGGCGCAGTTGGCAGTAAGTATAAGCAAATTGAATCCAAAATTTTCTTCTATTTTACATATCTTCATCGTCATTCATTGAAAATAAAAATAAGCAGATTCGATGCTAATTAATTTTAATGTTTTTTTTCGGTATTTTGTATTCAAACCTGTTCGTATATTACAGGACATAGATAGATTAATAATTTTGCAGAGGCTAAAGTAAGAATTGAATGAAATTTTATAAAAGAAAATTTTATGGAAAAAATGATTTTTTTAATACATAGAAAATGTGCTAAAATAGGGTTTGAAAGTTTTTGGAAAAAGAGTAAGGAAGATTTCTAATCAAAAGTTTGCCCCGAGCACAAGAGAGGCCAGAACTGCCACTGAAAAAAACCTTTATTAGCTTGGGTTCTCCACTGCTAAAAATTTCCCCTTTTATTTTTCTATTACAAGGGTCATAACTAGCCTGATGATGTTGAGTTGTCTTTTCATGCTTTCTCCATTTTGCTCTTCGGTTTTGAAACCAAACCTGAAATTAGATAAGAAACAAAAGTAAGCTACATTATTAATTCGATTTACCATAAGTATTATTTTTTTTTTTAATACAAATGATGTATAAGGGTCAACTTGTATTGGGTTTGTATTTTGTTTGGTGTATGGTTTTCTGCATATTGACGATATTAATATGGATTTTTTTTTTATACATCTAGTAATAGATTTCTGAAACATTCAAAATTTCACATACCAGTTTAGATTCAGTACAAGATGGGTATAAACCAATGTTCGTAAGACAGAACGTTCGGTCGTAAAAATCTGGAACTTGGGTAACTTAAAAATACGTTCCTAGCTCTAGTTTTCTCTTTAGGAGTTTCTCTTTAAAACTCATTCCTCTAACACCATATGGCTACTGATATCCCCAGAATGCTCATACTGCATTAGAAAAAAAAATCAAGATGATCATTACAATCTGAACCATCCAAGGTAAGAAATGCACCTCCAGAAGAATCACAATAAAAGCAATCCCAGGACAAGGGTCTTAATTTTTCAAATAACCATTTAATAAAAAAGCCTCGTAATAGTTTTTTTAAAAAGATCAATGTATTAGAAATTGACAGAATTATAGCAAAATAGGGGCTTACAATCTCAAATACTGAAGGGTCCAGGATGAATTCCTTTGGCCCGTTTTCTCTCCTCCTCTCCTCGTGATAAGTCACAAATATGAGCCTACTTTGCTTTTTTTTTTGCAGAAAATGATTCTCGGGTGCTTTGGTAAAGTGTGAATATAATCCATTTTCAACACCCTTTTAGCTATAGATAATAAAATTTGTAAACAGTGTGCAGTCTCCGTCTTCTATCCCTTTTGTCAAGAGTAAGTGCGTTCTATTTCAAACCCCTTTGTTCAACAGTCCATACGCTCTGTCTCTGATCCCTCTTTTGTCAATAGTTTGTCCGTTCCGTTTTGAAATCCTTCGGCTTACAGAATAAATGGTTCATCTATAACCCCTTGATGATGATTTTTATTAAGTGATTAAACTTTTACAAGCATTTCGCTGCTAAATGTCTACAAACTAACACTACAAAGAAAAAAAAACTAGAATAAATGAAACTAATAAATGCTACAATCAAAGGGAACAATCAGCTATAAATATCAAATATTAACATCAAACCAGTCTTCTAGTTGAATACCAAA
This sequence comes from Artemia franciscana, assembly GCF_032884065.1. NCBI lineage: Eukaryota > Metazoa > Arthropoda > Branchiopoda > Anostraca > Artemiidae > Artemia > Artemia franciscana. Next base: position 17,926,140 of record NC_088877.1, read on the forward strand.
ATCGGTTAAAACATTTCCTTAATACTTTATCAGAAATCACTGAACTAGGACAAAATGGGAAATTAATTCCTAAAGAATGGAGTCCTAGTTCCATACCAAAACGTTGTAAGAAATAAACAGGACAAGTAAACAGGAAGTGGCTACAAGTTTCACTTTAAACACAAATACACTCTCCGCTTCTAGCTTTTCAGATTTTATTTAAGAAATAATTTAACCGACAATATCCTGTTATAACCCTATTTATAACCCAGTATTGGCCACTACTGTGTACGCCTCTATTTTATACCCTCTTTGTTCAATTAAGACTTCCCTCCGTCTGTAATCCCCTTTGGTGCAGAGCGCCTATATTCTTTCTGTAATCCCCTTTGGTGCAGAGCGCCTATATTCTTTCACTAATCCTCTATGGAGCTAGGCTTAGTAAATAGGTCAGAGTAGTCTCTATTCTAATTGCATAAGCAGTGAGTTGGGCTCGCCCCTGACCCCCTTTGCTTAATGCTAAGCACACACTTTTCTCTGAACCCCTTTGGTTAAAAATGTTTTAGTTCTATCTCTTATCACAAAGGTACAAAATAGGCTCAATCTTTCTCTTACCATTTTCGGTCGAGAATGAAAAAGATCCAAATTCGATCCTCTATGGTGAAAATCGCGGTGAGAATATTAGTCATTACAATGAACTAAGTGCAGATTTCATAAAAGGTGATTGATTTAAAGCAAAGTTAGCATTTAAGTAGTTCGGAGCATATTGGTTTCTTATCTTAGCCTTCCATTGAAACAAGTTCAGGATCAAATCACATTAAGTCGATATTTCAAAGATAGTCTTTGATTGTCCACGAGGCTGGTATTTTAAGATTTTAAGGCTGTTGATTACAATATGAGGCATATATAAAAGTGAAAATTCAATGCAAAATACTTGTTTTTAACAGATGGTTGAATGCAAATGATTTAAGAGGTTTTTGATTGTTAATCTGAGACTCATAGATCGATATAGGGTTCTAAAATTAAAAAATGCAAGACATTCACGAATAATGTTGGGTTTTACTTGTGTAGCTATATAGTCCTTACTCTAGCAACTAACTCCAACAAAAAAAAAATTCATTAAAGGCAGCTCCGCAAATAAAGCAGTTTTCTAACGAATTAGCCTACTTGTTTTCAGCCTAATTTATTTTACAGATATTAATTTTTAAATTCAGAGATTTATAACGCTGTTTTTTTTTCGTTGAAGATGTGAATTTACTCCCTAAAATGTGTTCCAGTCAGGATAAAGGCAAACCGTAAAACTGGGAGGAAAGTGCTACAATTTTATATTTCTTTTGTAAATCCTACTTACAAACATGTTATAACAGGGGACTTGTCAATAATAAAGCAAGATGATCTTCAAATTATAATGAATAAAGGGGCTAATTTCCGTCTTTCTCATCATCTGAAACCATCGAGTGTTCTTGATGGCTTGGAAAATGATTTTGATTTATTTATTGATAAGTGGTGTAAGAAAGAGAATAAAAATAAAGAGAGTTTTCAAAGTTGGAAGAATTTAATTATTAGTAGAATAAGAAATAAAATATATTATAACTTAAAAAATAGTAACACTAAATCATTATTTTATAATGCGAAGATTAAACAAGCAATTGCTAATCTAAAGAATGAATTTGTAATTGTGCCAGTGGATAAAGCTAATAATAATTTTGCCATAATTTGTCAGAAGCTGTATTGTGATATCTTAAAAAGGGAGTTATGCACAACTAATGTTTACGAAAAGGTAAATATAGAGGATGAGAATTTAATTGAAAAGACTGAAGAAATACTTTTTAAAAATTTTAATATTAAAATAAATGACAATGATAAAAAGTTCCCTTTCCTATATTGGACTGTAAAATTTCATAAGAATCCCCCTAAACCACGGTTTATTGCTGGAGCAGCTAAATGTCCAACCCGCATTGCTGCTACTGACCTCTCTTTAATTTTAAAGGAAATTGTAAATAAACTTAAAACCTATTGTTCTGGTATTAAAAAATTTTCGAATTTTAATCCATATTGGAGTGTTAATAATTCACTGCAGGTGATAGATTCTTTAACAATGGTTTCAGCTAAAAGAATTGAGTCTTTCGATTTTGCGACAATGTATACTAATTTATCACTTAATGTAGTGTTTGATAATTTAAAAACTGTTATCAAGAAATCTTTCCTCTTATCTAGTGAAAGGTTCTTAAAAATAGACACTTATAATAAAAAAGCTATATGGACAAATTGCTTTAATACTACAGTTAACTTGAGATGTTAGAGCTTGGATATGATTTTTGAGTTATTAGAATTTGTTTTATACAATACTTATATAAGATTTGGTGGTGATTTGTACAAGCAAATTGTGGGAATTCCCATGGGGGGGGGAATGCCAGCCCATTTATAGCTGACTTGTTTTTAAGTCAACTAGAATATAAATATATGATGGATAAGAATAATCCAATTAATTTAAAACATGTTTTGTCAAATAATAAAAGATATTTAGATGATATTTTGGTCTTAAATTGTAAGGTATCTTAAACTTAAACTGTATACATTGATATTTCTAAAAATATATATCCATCAGAGCTTATTCTTGAACCTAGTCATGGCGCTGGTCATGAAGATCATTTCTTAGATTTAAATATTAATATTTGTGATAATAATAGATTAAGTTTTTAAATGTATAATAAAACGGATGATTTTGAAGTGATTAGTTTCCCATTCCCTGAAAGTAATATACACTCAAATATCACATATTCAGCGTTTTTCTCACAGTTACTTCGTTATGTAAGGATTTGTAGTAATTATATTGATTTTAAAAATAGATGTAAAATCTTAAGCCAAAAATTGATATCAAGAGGTTTTTCTGCAAATAAATTAACTTGGCAATTTAAAAAATTTAGTTTTCATTATAACGAACTTTTAAATAAATATCAAAAGAATTATCTAGAAATACTTAAAGAAATTTTCAACTAATTTAGGAGGTTCGAGAATTGTTGTTGCAATGGTTTTTTGCAATGTGTTAATATTTGTGATTTGGTAAAAGTTATTATATTCAGTTTACATATTGTTGCTAAAAAAGAGGGATATATTAACAGGATAAGCTTGTTTTGGTGTTACTTGGTTGTTTTACATTAACTGTTTTTTTCTTTCATAGGCATGTATTTTGGGGGTGATACCTGACACGGGGATGCCATGGATATTCTGTGGTAGCCACAACACTTGGCTGGGTAGAGAATTTAGAGTGGCGAAACCCTATATAGGCCAGTGTATTCTCCTGATGAGCCCTTGTGTTGGGTTGTTGCCTCTGAATTATTTGTCTTTATTATTTTTTCTATTGTTTGGTAAATGACGACTTATACTTATTGACGACATGACTGCCTGTCCATGGATTATTCTTTATGGTTGATTGTGTATGGCTATGCTGTTTGACCTATGTGATTGTATGGATGAGTAGGGTTAAGGCCTCATTCAAGAGCTGGTCTATATTAATCACTAATTTAGGAAAACAGTCTTCCTTTTCTCCTTCTGTCTTTTTTTTTTTGTGTGTGTGTGTTTGTGCTATTGCATTGGTGATTTCTCTTTTCATGATATATATATATATATATATATATATATATATATATATATATATATATATATATATATATATATATATATATATATATATATATATATATATATATATATATCATTGCGCAAAAACAATGGCTTCCACAAAGTGCAATCAATTTTTTAAATTTTTAGACATAGACATAGGCATAGACATTTTTGTTTTCATCCAAAACATATAAATTAAACAAACAATTTACCATTAACGGCCACTCTTAAGACAAAAGAGTCCTGACTGTGGCCGGAATTTTAACCACCATGAATCTGCTAAATCATTTCCTCATATCTTTCCCCCGCCCCAAAAAAAGAAGAAAAAATCCTTGGGGGGTAAAAAATAGTTAATATTAAATACTAAATAAATAAATACCCTTTCCTCTAATTAGAAGAGACAACTGCAATAGGGAAGCTTCCCAAGCAATTTTTATTGTTATTATTATTTTGTTTTAAATCTAAATCAGCGAAGTTTTATTATCAAGGAAGAATATCTTAACGCTTTTTATTTTAAAATTTTGATTAAAATGATATTTTTCACTTTTTCTTTTTTTGGCCAAAAACTGTTTTTCTTAGTGATTTCTTTCTCATCTTCCATGTGCCTTCCTTGTAAGCTTTACGTCTTAGTGTTATACAGTAGAGTTAACAATATCTAGGCTCTTATACATAACTAGGCAGGATGCACACAAAACTAGTTTTTAGAAAACGTGATTTTTGTCAATGTAGTTTTTCTACAACTTGAATATTTACAGAATTTTCTTACATTTCTGAAAAAAATCATATTAGTTACCTAAAATCAACTTTAATGCTTAGTTTTCAGAGCCAAAAAGCTTAAAAGTAAATCTCGCGATTTTTGGGAAATCAGAATTTCTTAGAAAGTTATTTGGCAGTAAAGAGCATCTTTTACTTAAACTCTTTGGCAAAGAAATTCCCAAGGCTTCCTGCTGGTTTCATACAAGCCTTGACTTATTGAATATTTTTGCCTTCTTTTAATTTTTCGATAGAAAAATGATTAGAGATTTAGCTAAACTACCTTGTTGTCATATGAGGTCAGCTCATTTTAAGAAGAGAGAATTCAACTAAGGTAATAGCCATTAAAGAATGGAGCATTTTCATCCAATGTATATGAACATTTCAACGTCATCTCTGTACATTTAGAGAAGGAGGTTGGGCTAGTCAGAACAATATTGAGCTGACAAGTATATTAAAAATCATTTGATACAATTTTATCTTTTAATTTTTGACTTGCAGAATTAAAAGTATTTATATGGCTATTAGGATCAAAAAGTTGAATTATACGTAAACTTGAGGTGTTCTAGCCACTTTATATTTGAAGCATAAATACCATTTCTAAGGTTTAAGTTTCCACCGAAATAAATGGTTTTCGATGCTACAAGTGTTTGTATCTGAATAAGCTACGTCTCTTTAGATAGCAATTCACTAACAATAAATAGTGTAAGATTTCAAATTGATCTCTCACTCTTAGAGAAAAAAAATACAAAAAAGTTGAAACAATTTGATAAAGACTTACTTGAACCCGGGCTTCTGTTAGTTCAATTCTTGTTGCTAATTCTTCTCTAAAGAAGACGTCTGGGTAGTGAGTTTTTTGGAAAGCACTTTCCAGCTCTTCAAGCTGAAAATTTTTAAAAGTAGTTCTAGAAAAAAAAAACTACACCGTTTTTCCAACCAATCTATGTCTTATTTCAAAATAAACGGCAAAATTTAACAGAAGAAAATGTTTTACAGAGAGAAATAAGAAAAAAAGATCGAAAGAGCTTAAAAGTAAAATTTCCAAAAACAATTTTTAATACAACAAAAAATTTAAAAAAGGAAAGACCAGCTTCCTAGTATATGGTATGAATTTCAATGAAGGCAGGTCCTAACTTGATTTTCCTGCACCAACAAAAAGTTTTTTAAAACAAAGTAACAATATCCACAGATTAACCAAGTTTGGGTAAAACCGTGATTTAGTTATTAATTCCTATTTCTTCAATCATCATTTGATTATCGCGAGTCAAGTGGGGTGCTACATGTCTATACTTATATACTCCATATGGGGACAGGAGAGGCTCCGATGCAAGGCTACGGAACCAGCATTCCTATTGCGCAGAGTAAAAGTTTTGCCTTAATCTTATTTCCACAGGGTGTTTTATGTTCACCTATGTACCAAACTGAATAATGAAGCATATGTATTTTAGATAGACTATTCGTATAATTGAGCCGTCCTGGTCGGGTGGATTGGTGCACTGTATTTGGGATCCTTTATCCGGGAAGGCGAGGGTTCGAATCCTAGTCTACCCATTTAGCTTAAGACGAGAGTCAGTGGTGTGACCTTGTAAGATCAGCCAGAGTCGACCAAGCTCTAAATGGGTACCTGGAGAAATCTAGAGAAGGTAAACAGGAAGGGTGTGTGTGCGAAAGCCAATGATGGTTAGCCCCCAACGCCCCTCCCCCCACATTGCACTTCCTGGCTGAGGGGCCAAGAAACGAAGATCAGCACCACCGGTAGGGACTGTAAAGCTCAACTCCGTAATCATTTTTCTTTTATTCGTAGTAATTGTGCACGCTCGCTCATGGAACTGCACTCATCATATTGTTCCGAAGGGCAATTCTTAAGACTTTTTTTTTTACTATTTTGATAAAATTAAGTGATGCCATATAAAGCTTTGAAGTATATAGTAGAGACAAAAGAAGCAGAACAGGTGTTTTGTTTCTATCTGATCATTTTTCCACTTATAATTTGGTACTAGGTACCACATTTCATGATCGAATCACTGTCTCCTTGATTTCTACCGTCTCATTTAACGAGACATAGGAACGATTCAATGAACTCTAAGACTCATCGCTGTTTATTAAGTCTATGTGCCCAAAATGTATATTCGATTGGAGTTTTTATTTAGGACTTGTCAAATAGACCGATAACTCAAATTGATTATATCTTGTTATTATTATTATTTCCTATATTTATTTATTTTTGTAGACTGTCAGGATATTAGAGAAACTGTAGGTCAAAAATTTGTTTTTTTTTTTTATAAAGAAAACACTTTTTTCAACACCAAAACTAAATGCATAGTAACCTATACGACATTTTTATTGAGCCAAAATTGGACAAAACGAGGCAGGCGTAGACAAATTGTCCACGGGATTGTACAAAATATAACCGATATCGCTTCAATTGGCACTCAGATTTTTTGTAGACCATAAATTCGACTAAATTGTTGCAAGGAGTGACAACATTTTGAGCCGAGATTTTTATAGGGATGGGTCACCCAGAAGTAACAAAATATTTCTGAAGCGAAAAACCACGTACCTGAGATTGCACAAGTTGGAGCCGGAATTGCAAGATTTGTCAAAGGAAATTCCAAGAAATGTCACTGAGAATGCAATACAAATATGAAACAATGTATGCCAAGAGTAACAAAAATGGAGCTTGGATTGCAAGATAAGTCAATGTTTCTAGAAGACCCTCCTCCCCCAAAAAAATTAAAAAAAGATCTTTTTTCAATAAGGTGGTCTTAAATTCCTAGTTGAAAATATAATATAGCTATGATGAAAGTAAATATATCACTTAATTCTGTTTTTACGTTGTTTTATAGTTCAATAACCGCTTCTGGGGGAAATTATATTTCGAGCCCTTAATGGGACCCCCAAAGGTAAAACAGACCATAGCAACTAATAGCTTATAAACATATTTCTGAGAATAAGTATTCGGTAATAAAAAGTTGCCATTTGTAGCTAATTTGGTAATGATAATTTTTATTTTCCTTATTCTTAATAGTTCGTTTGGCTCTTTCTGAGTAATTCACCATATTTATTTTCATAGTAATATATTACTATCAAGACTAATGAAAATAGTAATTACCATTCCTGAATCAGCTAACATGGCAATGTTCCTCACTAACCAATTTTTATAAAAACATATTTTTTCAACTTTTGGCTATTATGATCTGTTTTGAGCCTTTTAAGGGCTCAAAATGTTATTTCCCCTGGAAGTAATTATCGAATTATGAAAGACAAAAAAAAGGCACAAAGTGATGCGTTCACTTTCATCCTAGCTAAATTATATTGTCAACTATAAATTTACCTAAGGTGGCTAATCACTTCACTTTGTTTTTTAGTTTAAACTAATTACTATGCGACACTAATGATTCGAAACGTTGGTCAGCCATAAGTATCACAGCCATAAGTATAAAAGCCATCTATGACTTTGGCTAAAATTCTAACTGATATATGTTTTGTATTGACCATAATCCCATGTAGCGTCACCATGCTGGTTGTTTCCGATTATTACCTTTTTATTCTCTTTTATTATTTTCTAAATAACTTCGAAGGGGCTTCTAAGAATGGTCTCTACAGAAAACTCTTTTACACCCTTAAAACAAATCCTCAAAAGTGTGCTAAAGGTAAAGTTCTGACAGAAACCAATGAATCCAATATAAGTTAGCGAAATAACTTTGATATGATTGGATTCTCTTTGATTTTATGGGGTTTAAATTATATTTATACGAATCTCTCAAGCCAAAAAAGATATAACTACTTTGTCTGGATTCTGACTGAAATGGATTTTTTTTTAAGCTTTAAATAACTGTATATATGAAAATCCTACCGCTAGATTCATCCAAAGGTCACAATTTCCACCCAATATTATGTCAATAAATTATTGCCTAAAGTACTGTTTTTTTTATGTTTTTGACCCAAGTACTAACAAAAAAAAGTTTACTGACAATCTTGGCTACTTTTCTTGTAACCTTGACTCCATTTTGTTCCTTCTCACTAAATTTTCTTAGAATTCTTGATGACAATTCCGTCAATCTTGGCCACCATTTGTGCAATATTTGTGCAATAAATATGGCTTTAGCATCATTTCGACATTTTTGGATGGTCTGTATTGCTTAATGAAAATATTGATTCCAAAGCTATCATCTCGGCTCTAACTAGTAGAATAAAAAAATCTGGATGACAAAATAGCATTATCATTTAAATTTTGTGATTTTTTTGGCATTCTGTGAATTTATGTTTTGGATTTTTGTCCAATTTAAACCCAATTGTATCCAAATTTGAACCAACCTTGATACAAATACATTAATAGTGGGCTAGGCTACAAATTATTTTACATTTCGTGGTCAAGGAAAAAGCTCCAATGAACGAGTCGATTTTTTAGAAATTTCGGAAATTTTATAAAAAGAATACGGGCTTCCTGTTTGTTTCTGAGCGTATGAATTCAAAGAAAAATCAGATTCTCAAGCTAGAAACAGTTTTTTTTCATGGGTTTCATTCAAGAGCCTTCCGGATTTCTAGTAAATATAATTTTACGAAGCAAATATCTCACTATGCCACTCCGCCTTTTACATTTTTTTGGGTCACAATAGTATTTGCTATGAAATGGCAATCAACAAAAACAATAGAACTTAACTTTCATAAATATTACAAAAAAAATAATAGCAAAAACATGAAAAACATATTTATCTTGAGTTAGAATAAAGGAAGTCGGATCTAACCTGTATCTCCTTTGCTTTCGCTTTGGATGCCCACTGATACGTTTTAATTTCCCAGTTCCAATGTCCCTGTCTTCCGGTGAAGGCACGCCTTCGTCTGAGGTACAAGAGATGGTTGGACTGTCACAATTGATTATTTTTTCATGCCAGTCAGACTTCTTGTCTTTCTCAATTGTGTGGTCACGAGCATATACAGTGTCTATCAGATAGAAAGAGGCATGAGTTTTCTTGAAACAGTATTAAGTAGCTTTTTTGGTTTAAAATACAAAGTATTTTATATCAAAATTAAAATAGTCGAAGTGAATTTTCTGGACATCAAAGTTTAAGTAGCAAATATGAACACAAGTTAGCTTTCAGACCTAAACTACTCCCCCCCCCATAAAAAAACACACACACACATGCGAAATCTCAAAATCCCGAATCTCAAAATCTGGTGAAAATTAAAAATGTAAAGATTCTTTTCTGGAACATATACCATTTTAAGCTTGCAAAGGCATGATAGTGAATTCATGAATTAGTGTTGGAGAAGAAGCTGTCAACATTTCTGAAAACATTACATTTCCAAAGTGTGTATCAAAGAATCATATTTTACCGCAGGAAGAGCCCTGTTGAAACTTTAAACGAGAAAAATTTACCCGCTGAATAAGAAAGGCTATTAGGGAGGTAATTACTAATAAGTACTTACTTATTGAAATGTTTGAAATGAGAAAAAAGAGTTACGTTAGAATTTAAAATAAAGAAGTTCCGCCTGTCATATCAGTGAGCCTACAATAACCCCCCGTCCCCTGCTTTGACTTTCTTTCTAAAACACAGACACGAGAGTAATATGATAAATGTTTTGCTTTTTCACTTTTAGTTTCCCTTTCTTATCATATACCTTTGAGAATGGAAGAGCCCTTTTTTGAATGTAAAAAATAAGCATTTTTTCAAACGTTGGTAAAGAGCTATGTTCAAACTTATAACTACCCGACTTCATCCAATGAATAAGAAAAGCTCATTAAATAATAAAAAACATTTTTGATTTAAAGTCGTTTTTAGGAGGGACAGCTCCCGTCTTGTCTAAGGTAAGTTTTTCTCGTTTTAACATTGACTTTAGTTGCTGTATTGTTTATGTCTGTTTTATGTTTCATTATGGTATTTTATAAGTTTCTATAAAATCCATCCATTAATCAATTGTAGGATTTTAATTTAAATTGAAACCAAAATTTGGGAATACAATGGTAGTTTTTGAGCGCAATAATCTTTTAAATTTGTCTCTTGTGAAGCTTAGGTTTTTATAGATTAGAGAAAATTAGATACAAATATGTTTATAAATGTATATAAGAAATACGCTTCATGCCCTATTTATCATAGACAGTGCAATAGTGGTGCGTAAGTAAAGAGCGATGTTGGCACAATATTTTTTCTTTTACAACAGGGCACTTCGTATCGAAGGAGCTGTCGCAGAAACTTCGAAAATAGCTCATTCAATTAGCAATTAATCAAGAGGGCAACTAACACCCCTCCCACGCTCACCATTTATCAAAACACATCCAATCAAGATTTTGAGATAGCCATTTTGGTCAACGTAGTTGAAAGGTCCGGAAATTATGTCTTCGAGGATGACACCCCCCCTCCCCTGACAGTCCTCTTGTCAAAGGCTGTAAGCTATGCCCTGGGGGCATATAAGGCTTATATAGAAAGGGTGATCGAAGAGGGCTCATTGCATTGTTAATCAGAAATTATACTACCCTTTTTAAGATTCAGAGTGACTGGAAGGTGGAAACCCCCCCCCCCAAAAAAAAAACAACCTCGTATTTTCCCGAAATGCAACTTATGAAAATTTTAAGATGGCCGTATGGCTTGTTGTCGTAGAAACTTAAAAAAAAGGCTCATTCGATCAGAAATTGAAGGGGCTAGTGCCCCTTTTAATAGTCATCAAAGTGATTGGAGGGGAACTAACCCCCCTCACACGCCCACCATTTCCCCAACGACATTCAATAATAAAATTGAGATACCCATTTTGTTCAGCGTAGTTAAAAGGTCTGAAAATAATGTCTTTGAGGATGAAGCCCCCCCCCCCCCCGCCACCATCGGGGTAAGGATTGTAAGTTATGCCCAGGGGCCATATAAGATTTTTTATAGAAAGAAGACTGTATAAACTTAGGAGGGGCTCACTGGATCACAAAATCAAAAACTTTTAATATTCAAACTGATTTTATTTTTATGTAAATTTTAGTTGTATTCATCATTGCAATGTTATTTCTTTGAAGTCGGCTTGTGGAATTGGTATTTTAAGAAGATCACACAAATTGTTTTCCTCTGCATGTTCTAAAAGCAATTCATTATTCAATTGTTCATCCTTATTTAGTGTATGGTTGTTCATTGTATGCAAGCAATTTTTCTAGTCATGTCAAAAGGGTCCAATATTGTGCAGAATAAGGCAATTAGAAGTTTAAGTGAGTATCTTGCGTGTGGTAGCACTAAAGATTGTTTTAGAGATATAGATATTTTGAATATTGATCGTATTGAGTTTCAGCAGATTTTAATATTTGTATACCAGGTTTTAAATGGATTGTCTCCTCAGTATTTAATATTTGTATACCAGGTTTTAAATGGATTGTTTCCATTGTCTCATTTTAGAAGTTTTCATCAATATAATTCAAACTATCACGATTATTTTATTAGGAACTCTGAACAGTTGACTAGCAAAATCAGGCATGTAACGCAATCTTGAATTATGATTAAGCATGTAGGTGTTGGTATTTGGAACCCGATCCCAGAGAGTGTTAGGTGGTATTAAAACTTTATGTTATTTAAAGGAAGAATAAAAAATATTTTTGAATAATTCGTAAATTATGGCGATTAAAATTTATCCCTCTGTTTTTTTTTCTTCTTTTTTTGCTTTTTCTGTTTTTTAAGATGAGAGTTTTTTTGAGATGAGAGATTTTTGAGTATTTTTTTTACCTGGAATCAATAAAGTTATCATATATATGTTGTTGTTTCTCTGCTTAACAAAGGCATTTTATTTCCCTAAACTGAGCAGCATAATGTGGATTGTAGTACAATTTTTGAAACTTTTATTTGAAATAAATGCATACCTACCTACCTACCTACTTACCTACCTACCTATCTAATAGGAGGGTGGATATCCCCTTACCTCGTTTTTTTCCAAATTTATCTGATAGAAATTTTGAGATTCCCTTATTTTGTCGTAGAAACTTAAAAAATTCGACTGCAAATTGAAAGGGTCTTTTCAATAGTCAAAAGTGATTGAAGGAAAGCACCCTCCCCCCTATCTTCACGCCCATCCATTCCCAAAACACATCTAATAAAAAAAATTAGATAGCCATTTTGTTCAGCGTATTTGAAAGGCCTGAAAATCAGTGCTGTCGCTTACTTAAAGTACTTTTACTTGAAGTACTACTTAAGTAAAATTTTCCATTACTTGCACTTGTACTTAAGTAAAAACTCTAGAGTGTATTTATTATTGATACTTAAGTAAGATTACGAAATACTTATTACTTAAGATACTTTTAATGTACTTGTTTTTCAAATACTTTACCTTTGACTCGAAAATTTTGTGTGTGTGTGCTTTGGCAATGTACAAGAAAACATCACCTTTAGATTTAGAGCAAACTCAGATATAGCTTTTGTGTGTGTGTGCTTTGGCAATGTACAAGAAAACATCACCCTTTAGATTTAGAGTAAACTCGGATATAACTCCATGCCCTGTTTTTGGATATGAAATAAGGCATATGCTTTTGACGAAAAAAAATTTATAGTATGATTAACACTTGGCTTAATTTTTGTTTATAAAAGAAAGAAAATTGAAATTACTTCACAGTTCACTGGTCGACTCTGAGCTAAAATCCCTTGTTTTGTACTAAATGTTGCATACTGTAGTCCATCTGGGCTTATATTTCTGACATTAGTGTAAGTTTCGTCATCTCGTCAACTGAACCAGATTTCTACCATTTCATCATCTTCAGGACCACATTTTTGGTAAAACTACTGAAGCTATGAATCTTTGCCCAATTAATGTTGTCTGCAATAAACAAGTCTAGGGAATTCTAGCTGGATCCAATGCAGTGGTATTTTGTCAAATTCGTTCCAGCAAATTCAGGTATTCGGACGAATCTGACTTCAGATTTGTCACTCCATTCATAAGTTATAGACCTACTAAATTAAAGGAAAACTCAACTTTCTTAAGACTTGAAACCCTCTCCCCCTCGCCCTATTTGAGATAGGATTTGTGATACCAGAGCTTGATATGAGCCCTGATTTTAGGCATCTTTGGTCTAGTTTTCATTCGGATCCGTTACTCCATTTGCAAGTTATACTAAATTAAACAGAAAACTTAAATTTTTCAGGAATTAAAACCCACTCCCCCTTGTTAATTTTGAGCTAGGGTCTTTGTCTCAAAAATTGATATGTGTCATGGTCTTAGGCCTCTTTGGTTCAATTTTCATTCAGATCCATCACTCCAGTCGCAATTTACTCTGAATTAAACGAAAAACTGTTTTTAGCAGGTGAAGCCCTCTCCCCCCTGTTTTATTTTAGCTAGGGTCTACATCTTTCAACTTGATGTGTCTCATAATCCTTGGCACCAAATCTGGCCATCAAAATTTTCATCCAAGTCCAACCAGCGGTTCTCCCCCTATACGTGATTACACAGACGGACGGAAAGACAGACAGACGGACGGACGGATTTTGCAACGTCTTAGGTAGCCAAGTTCGCTCGTTGGATCAAAAAAAGGAAAACAATAGCATATCATGATCCAGGCATCATCACCTATTTGGATAGTGGGAAATATCCATCAAGATAGGTTTTTGAGATCTGTCTGTCTGTCCGCCCGTCTGTGCAATCGAGTATAGCGGGAGAATCACCAGTTAGATTTGTATTAAAATTGAACTATTTGGATTAAAATTGAGCTTAATTAGGGCGATGGGGCCTTAAGTGTTAAAAAAAATTCGAGCTTTTCATTTAATTCACTGTAACTTGCAAATGGAGAGATGAATTTCGATGAAAATTGAATAAAGATGCCTAAGAGTATGATGTGCATTGAGTTCTGGGATGGAGATTCAAACTTAATTAGGGCGAGGGGAGGGGGCTTTAAGAGCTAAAAAAGTTGAGTTTTTCATTTAATTCAGTGTAACTTGCGAGAGATTGATGGATCTCAGTGAAGATTGAATCAAAAGTGCGTAAGACTGTGACAGGCATCACGTTTTGAGATGAAAACCCTAGCTCAAATAGAACGAGGGGGAGTGGGTTTTAAGTGCTGAAAAAAGTCAAGCTTTTGGTTTAATTTAGTATAACTTGCGAATGGAGCAACGGATCCAAATGAAAGCTGGACCAAGGATGACTAGGATCAGGGATCATATCTAGCTCTGATATCACAAGCCCTATCTAAAATAGGGCAAGGGGTAGGGGGTTTCCAGTTTTAAGAAAGTCGAGTTTTCCTTCAGTTTAGTAGGGCCTATAGCTACTTCCATCCATGGCTTGCCCAAAGCCTGGAAATAACCCTTTTCCAAAATAAGTCATACTAAAGCCAAGCTTCAACCAAATATTCCATCCCTAGAGAAAAATTACTTTGTATGGCACTTGGTATTTACCAAGTGACATACAGTGATCGCAAATTCTGTCGGTCTATCGGTCTGTCAGTCCCGGTCTTGCTAGTTAGGCACTTCTAGATAAGCTAGGACGATGAAATTTGGCAGGCGTATCAGGGACCAGACCAGATTAAATTTGAAATAGTTGTTTCCCCGAGTTCGACCATCTGGGGGGGGGAGAGTGGGAGGATGGATAATTTGGAAAAATTATATCAAATCTTAGTTAAATTTGATGTTTAGAAGGATATCATGTGTCAGAGCTCTCATTTTAAATACCGACCGGATCAGGTGACATTGGAGGGGGAAACCTAAAATCTTGGAAAATGCTTAGAGTGGAGGGATAGGGAGGAAACTTGGTGGGAAAAATAAGCACAAGTCCTAGATACGTGATTGACATAAACAGAACGAATTCACTCTCTTTTGGGGAGTTGGGGGGAGGGTTAATTCTGAAAAATTAAAAAAAATGAGGTATTTTAACTTACGAAGGAGTGATCAGATCTTGAATTTCATCGGATGAAATTTCATATTTAGAAGGACTTCTTAACTCAGATCTCATGTCTTAAATCCCGACCAGATCTATTGTCACTGGGGGGATCTAGGTGGGGCCGGAAATCTTGGAAAACGCTTAGAGTGGAGTGATCAGGATGAAACTTGGTGGGAAGAATAAGCACAAGTCCTAGATACGTGATTTACAAAACCGAAATGGATTCGCTCTCTTTGGGGGAGTTGCAGGGGGCGTTAATTCAGAAAAATTACAAAAATTGAGGTATTTTTAACTTAAGAGCGGGTGACCGTTCGTGAGGTATTTTTGAATTCGATATTAAGAGGGTACTCATGTCTCAGATCTCTTATTTTAAACCTCTTATTTTGAAATCTTGGAAAACGCTTTGAGTGGAGAGATCGGGATGAAACTTGGTGGTATAATTATCAAATGTCGTAGATGCGTGATTGACGAAAATGGAATGGATCCAATCTCTTTGGGGTGGTTAGGAGGTCCAATGCTTTGGCGAGTTCGGTACTTCTGGACGTGCTAGGACAATGAGGCATGTCAGGGACCTGCACAAATTGACTTGATAAAGTTTATTTCCCCGATTCAACCATCTGGGGGGGTTTTGAAGGGAGAGGAAAAATTAGAAAAATGAGGTATTTTTAACTCGCGAGTGGGTGATCGGATCTTAATGAATTTTGATCTTTAAAAGGACCTTGTGTCTCAGAGCTCTTATTTTAAATGCCGACCGGCAGTACACCTCTGATTTTTCTTTTAAATTAATCTGTTGATTCTTATAATTTTGCTAGAGCTCATACCATATGAGCTATTGGCTCTTCCGACCTTGTCACAAGTGCCATATTAGCTCTTAGCTCTTGTTTTATTCCTTTTTTTCTCTGAAGATTTTCGACTTAGTCTCATGGTTTTTGCCATTTCATGGTGTGAAAACTGCTGCTAGAAATAGATGGGTTGCAACTTCTGCCGCGTTGTCTTCTAGTATATTTAAATGTGTGCTTGCATCGTGCCTGCATCGCCTTAAAAATTCTGTTTCTTACGGTAATATTGGTTTGTCTTCTGTTGCATATGCAGACGACATTCTTCTTGTTGCCCCGACTCGCCGTGGATTGCTTTCCAATTTTACCATATTAACCAATAAACTATCTAAGATTGGACTGTCAGTTAATGCGAGTTTATTTGTTTTAATAGCCCTTATGTGGTCGCTCCATTCGTTGCTTGGACTGCAATTCTGCCATATTCTTCTTTAATTGGTTGGTTATGTCTGTGTTCCGGTCCAACACTTTCCACTACCTTTTCATCCCTAGTGAATCAAGCCGTGAAAAACCTACGCGTCGTTTATGGGAAAATATCCCCAAACAAAAGTCGTTACAACCGCAACGGTTTGTGCATGATTTATAACGCTTATTGTGCCCCTGTGCTTTTGTTTTTATCAGGCATGGCTCATCTCTTTCGGAAGAAGAATCACCATACTCTACGTGCGGCTTATTTCAGATATTGCCAACTCCTCCGGCTTCCTAGATGGCACCAAAACAGAAAAATAATTGCCCAATTTGGTTTAATAGATATGCCTTCTTGAATTCGGTCTTCCAGTAATGATTTATGTAAAACGACTATCTACTTTATTCACGTTTACGACCCTCTGCAGCCTTTTTTCCATATTGATACTGGTTAATTAGTCCATGTTGTGTTTTGTTAGTCTGAATTTTTTTCCTTGCTGTTTATCGTTTTTGTTTTTATTTATTTATAATACTCCGTACTTTTGTTTTTTACACTTTTACGGATAATGAAGTTCATTCATTCATTCTGCAGTTTGACAAGCCGTATGGAATGCGTCTGAATCAGCGGGCTTGCTGCAGGCCCGTGATTTTATAATATATGTTTGTAGGGAGTTTTACCGACCATCTGAATTGACTACACAGCATGCAGCTTGCTTGAATGAAAACCAGCCAAAGGATATAGATGCCATACATTTTCATTACGCGTCTGAAATTTAACTTGAAAACTTGAGGCAGTTTTCTTGTAAAGGTGTAGGGCGAGACATGTCCTCAAAGTGTGAATCAAGACTTCATTTTCATACTCTTCTTTTCTTTCAGCTCGCTGAGAGCCAGCGACCTTCAGCTAGCTGCCGAAAGTGTGGATTTTTGCTGCTCTTTTTTTTATTGAGCTTTGATTTCTCTTAATAAAAAAAGTCTGCAACTGACTCACTTGGCTCCTTACTTTTAAATTTGAGTTTTTTTGCTGCTAAGGTTTTTACTTATTGAATCAGAGAATGAACTACTTTATTACCTTTTATATGTTTTAAAGTCAGTCCAAAGTTTATTTTTCTACTTTCAATATTTTTTCCACCATTCTGACATGTTTCAGAATAACCTTGTATTTTTTCAAACGAACCAGATTTGAATGAACACTAATCGCCAGAAGTTTAACTCTATGTGCACTGTATTAATCCTGTCATGTGATCTGTCTGATCCAATCAGAAGTTTTTTGACTGCACTGTTTTGAAAGTCTTTTGCTTTCAAGCCGTTGTGTTGAAAATTGGTTCAGATTATATTTTGGATTTCGTTGGGTGTCTACCAGCTAAACAAGGGAAAAAACAAATTTCGATATTTTTTTTTATCATTCCCACATGTTTCAGAATGACCGTGTATTTTTTCAAACGTGCCAGATTTGACTGAATACTAATCACCAGAAGTTCAACTCTATGTGCACTGTAATACTCCTGTCATGTGATCTGTCTGATCCAATCAGGAGTTTTTTGACTGCACTTAATTGTTTTGAATGTCTTTTGCTTTCAAGCCGTTGTGTTGAAAATTGGTTCAGATTATTTTTTGGACTTCGTTGGGTGTGTAACAGCCAAGGCGTGCACTGTACTAATCCTGTCATGTGATATGCCTGATCCAATCAAGAGTTTTTTGACTACACTTAATTGTTTTGATAGTCTTTTCCTTTCAAGCCGTTGTGATGAAAATTGGTTAAGATTATTTTCTTGGGCTTCATTGGGTGTGTACCAGCCGAACAAGGAAACGGTTAAAAACGATAAAACGGAAATTCTGGTTCTTGATGAAGATCTCCAAGAGAGGATTGACATGGGACATTTTATAGGCAAGGGAAGGGGTTAAGAAGCCTTCAGAATGGCTTTAAAAAATGTTGCATGGGCGTGATATCAGATATATATATATATATATATATATATATATATATATATATATATATATATATATATATATATATATATATATATATATATATATATATATATATATAATACTTAAAGTAGTATTTGAAGTAATACTTAAGTACAAATTTGATCTCCAAGAGAGGATTGACATGGGACATTTTATAGGCAAGGGAAGGGGTTAAGAAGCCTTCAGAATGGCTTTAAAAAATGTTGCATGGGCTTGATATCAGATATATATATATATATATATATATATATATATATATATATATATATATATATATATATATATATATATATATATATATATATATATATATATATATATATATATATATATATATATATATAATACTTAAAGTAGTATTTGAAGTAATACTTAAGTACAAATTTGACAAGTACTTGATATTTGATACTTAAGTAAGAATTTGGATTGTACTTATTACTTGATATTTAAGTAAAAAAAAACAATGAGTACTTAATACTTGATACTTAGGTAAAAATTTGGAGTACTTGTTGCAGCACTGCTGAAAATTACGTCTTTGAGGAGGACCCCTCCCCAGAGCCCTCAGCGCAAGGGTTATAAACTATGCTCCTAGGGCATATAAGGTTTATTATAGAAAGTTTGGTCATACAAATTCTGTGGGGGGGGCTTATTTGATTAGAATTTAGATAGTCTAGTTTACTTTTTAAGAGTCAAAGCAATTTGGGGCAGCCATGCCCCCCTCCCAATGTTTTATTTCCCAAAATTGCATCAGATAAAAATTTTGAGATAGCCAATTGTTCAAAAATAGTTCACAGATCCTTTATTGAGGCTATTGGGTTGAACAGAATCCCCCAGAGTCTGGGGGGGCAAGGGTTATAAGTTATGCCCTAAGGACATATAAGGTTCTTATGGAAAGGGTGATCATGTAAACTTTAGAAGAGGCTCATTTGATTTTAAATATATAGTTCTAGTTCCCTTTTAAACTCAAACATGATGGAGAGCAGCCGGCTCCCCTCCCTGAAATCCTCTTTTCCCATAACACATTTAACTGAAATTGTGAGATAGCCATTTTGTTACAGATAGTCCAAAAATCAAATAACAGAGTCATTAGGGTAGATACAATCCTCAAAAGGCCATGGGCAACGGTTGTAGATTTTGCCCAGAGCATATAAGGTTTTTATGGAAAGGGTAGCTGCATAAACTTTGGATCGGATGGAGCTCTTTTGATTGTAAGTGAAAAGTTTTAGTAGCCTTTTCAAAAGTAAAAAGTAAATGGAGGGATGTCAATCCCCCCCCCCCATGTCAATCATTCACCAAAACATGTCTGATCAAAATTTTAAGAGAACTATTTTTTTCAGCATTGTTAAAAGGTGCAGTTTAGGGGATGTCAACTTCCCCACAGTCCTAAGGATAAGGGCTGTAAGATAGGAAATTCGTCCGTTGTTTACACATAGTATGTATTATTGAGTAATACATCCATGTTTGAACCTTAACTTCTAAGAAGACTAGGCTATTCATGTGAGCATTTCAGAGATTTTTGAGGGGAGTGTTGAAGTAAATCAAAACACGTTGTGTATATACGAATTCATAATACACGTCATAATAACCGTTGCTATATGTAAACAATGGCCAAAGTTTGTAATTTGCAGCCTCTCCCCCGGGGACTGTGGGGGATTAAGTCGTTGCCAAAGACATAGTTATTAGGTTTTTGACTAAGCTGATGAGAATGGCTATCTCAAAATTTTTATCAGGTGACTTTGGGGGAAAATGTGCGTGGGAGGGGGCCTAAATGCCCTCCAGTTTTGTGGCCACTTAAAAAGGGCACTAGAACTTTTAATTTCCATTAGAATGAGCCTTCTTGCAACATTCTAGGATACGATCACCCCTGGGAAAAAAAATAAATAAACTCGCATCCGTGATCCAGCTTCTGGCAAAAAATACAAAATTCCACTATCTTACAGATAGGAGCTTGAAACTTTAACAATAGGGTTCTCTGGCACGCTGGATCTGGTGGTGTGATTTTCGTTAAGATTCAGTGACTTTTAGGTGTTTTTTTCCTATTTTCTAAAATAAGGCAAATTTTCGTAACTTTTGATGGGTATAACTAAACTTGATGACACTTATATATTTAAAATCAGCATTAAAATATGATTCTTTTGATGTAAATATTGGTATCAAAATTCCGTTTTTATGGCACTTGGTATTAACCAAGTGACAAATAGCAATCGCAAATTCTGTCGGTCTGTCGGTCTGTTGGTCCTGGTTTTGCTACTTTAGGCACTTCCAGGTAAGCTAGGTCGATGAAATTTGGTAGGCGTATCAAGGACCGGACCAGATTAAATTAGAAATAGTTGTTTCCCCGAGTTCGACCATCTGGAGGGGGGAGAGTGGGAGGACGGAAAATTTGGAAAAATTATATCGAACCTTAATTAAATTTGATATTTAGAAGGATATCATGTCTCAGAGCTCTCATTTTAAATACCGACCGGATCAGGTGACATTGGAGGGGGAAACCTAAAATCTTGGAAAATGCTTAGAGTGGAGGGATCGGGATGAAACTTGGTGGGAAAAATAAGCACAAGTCCTAGATACGTGATTGAAATAACCAGAACGAATTCACTCTCTTTTGGGGAGTTGGGAGAGGGTTAATTCTGAAAAATTAAAAAAAAAATGAGGTATTTTTAACTTACGAAGGAGTGATCGGATCTTGAATTTCATCAGATGAAATTTCATATTTAGAAGGACCTCGTAACTCAGATCTCATGTCTTAAATCCCGACCAGATCCATTGTCATTGGGGGGATCTGGGGGGGGGAATCTTGGAAAACGCTTAGAGTGGAGTGATCAGGATGAAACTTGGTGGGAAGAATAAGCACAAGTCCTAGATACGTGATTTACATAACCGAAATGGATTCGCTCTCTTTGGGGGAGATGCAGGGGGCGATAATTCAGAAAAATTACAAAAATTGAGGTATTTTTAACTTAAGAGCGGGTGACCGTTCGTGAGGTATTTTTGAATTCGATATTAAGAGGGAACTCATGTCTCAGATCTCTCATTTTAAACCCCGACCAGTTCTGGTGACATTGGGGGAGAGTAGGAGAGGGGAACCGGAAGTCTTGGAAAACGCTTAGAGTGGAGAGATCGGGATGAAATCGTTTTCCCGATTTGACCATCTGGGGGCGAGTGGCGGGCCCGTTAACTCGAAAAGATAGAAAAATTGAAGTATTGTTAACTTACGAACGGTTGAGCAGATCTTAATGAAATTTGATGTGTGGAAGGATATCGTGTCTCAGAGCTGATATTTTAAATCCCGACCGGATCTGGTGATACTGGGGGGAGTTGGAAGGGCGAAACCTAATGTCTTGGAATACACTTAGAGTGGAGGGATCGGGATGAAACATGGTGGGAAAAATAAGCACAAGTCCTAGATACATGATTAACGTAACCGGAACGGATCTGCTCTCTTTGAGGTGTTTGGGGGGTTTAACTTACGAACGGACGATCGGATCTCAATGAAATTTGATATTGAGAAGAATATCGTGTTTAAGAGCTCTTATTTTAAATTCCGACCGGATCTGGTGACATTGGGGGAGTAGGGAGGGGGAAACCAAAAACTTGGAAAACACTTAGAGTGGAGGGATCGGGATGAAACTTGGGGGAAAATAAGTACAAGTCCTAGATACATGATTGAAATAACTGGAACAGATCCACTCTCTTTGGGTTAGTTGGGGGGGGGGTCTATTCTAAAAATTAGAAAAAATGAGGTATTTTTAACTTACGAACGGGTGATCCGATCTCAATGAAATTTGATATTTAGAAGAAAATTGTGTCTCAGAACTCTTATTTTAAATCCCGACCAGATCTGGTGACTTTGGGGGGGGGGAGTTGGGAGGGGGAAACCTAAAACTTGGAAAACACTTAGAGTGGAGGGATCAGGATGAAACTTGGTGGGAAAAATAAGCACAAGTCCTAGATACATGATTGACATAACCGGAACGGATCCACTCTCTTTGGGATAGCTGGGGGGGGGGGGGGTAAATTCTGAAAAATTAGAAAACATTGGGTGTTTTTAACTTACGAACGGGTGATCGGATCTCAATGAAATTTGACATCTAGAAGGATCTGATATCTGATATCTAGATATCGTGTCTCAAAGCTCATATTTTAAGTCCCGACCGGATCTGGTGACATTGGGGAGAATTTGGGGTCGGAGCACCTAAAATGATGGAAAACGCTTAGATTGGAGGGATCGGGATGAAACTTGGTGGAAAAAATAAGCAGAATTCTTAGATACGTGATTTACATAATTATAACGGATCCGCTCTATTGGGGGGGGGGGGGTAATTCTGAAAAATTAGAAAAGATGACGTATTTTTAGCTTACGAAGGAGTGATCGGATCTTCATGAAACTTCATATTTAGAAGGACCTCGTTACTCAGATCTCTTATTTTAAATCTCAACCGGATCCAGCGTAATAAGGGGGGGCTGAGGGGAACCGGAAATCTTAGAAAATACTTAAAGTGGTGAGATCATGATGAAACGGGATGGGAAGAATTAAAACCTGTCTAAGATACATAACTGAAATAACCGGACCGGATCTGCTCACTTTGGGGTAGTTGGGGGGGGGTGGCGGTTAATTGTGAAAAACTAAAAAAAAATCAGGTATTTTTAACTTACGAACGGGTGATAAGATCTCAATGAAATTTGATATTTAGAAGGATATCGTGTCTCAAAGCTCTTATTTTAAGACCCGACCGGATCTGGTGACATTGGGGAGAATTTGGGGTGGGGAAACCTAAAATGATGGAAAACGCTTAGATTGGAGGGATCGAATAAAATTTGGTGGGAAAAATATTCAGAAGTCTTAGATACGTGATTTACATAATTGGAATGGATCCGTTTTATTGGGGGGGGGATTAATTCTGAAAAATTAGAAAAAATGACGTATTTTTAACTTACAAAGAAGTGATCGGATCTCCATGAAACTTCATATTTAGAAGGATCTCGTAACTCATATCTTTTATTTTAAATCTCAACCGGATCCAGCGTAATTGGGGGGGGGGACAGTTGGGGGAACCGGAAATCTTAGAAAATACTTAAAGCGGTGAGATCAGGATGAAACTGGATGGGAAGAATAAAAACCTGTCTAAGATACGTGATTGACATAGCCGGACCAGATTTGCTCTCTTTGGGGTAGTTGGGAGGGGGGGGTTAATTCTGAAAAATTAGAAAAAAGAGGTATTTTTAACTTACGAACGGGTGATCGGATCTCAATGAAATTTGATATTTAGAAGGAAATAAGCACAAGTCCTAGATACATGATTGACATAATCGGAATGGATCCGCTCTCTTTGGGGTAGCTGGGGGGGTAAATTCTGAAAAATTTGAAAAAATGAGGTGTTTTTAACTTACGAACGGGTGATCGGATCTCAATGAAATTCGATATTTAGAAGCATATCGTGTCTCACAGCTCTTATTTTAAATCCCGACCGAATTTGGTGACATTGGGGGGAGTTGGGAGGGGGAACCTAAAATGATGGAAAATGCTTAGATTGGAGGGATCGGGATGAAACTTGGTGGGAAAAATAAGCAGAAGTATTAGGTACGTGATTTACATAATTGGAACGGATCCGCTCTATTGGGGGGGGGGGGCTTCTGAAAAATTAGAAAAAATTATGTATTTTCAACTTACGAAGGAGTAAACTCAGATCTCTTATTTTAAATCTCAACTGTATCCAGCATAATTGGGGGGGGGGCAGTTTGGAGGTACCGGAAATCTTTGAAAATACTTAAAGCGGTGAGATCAGGATGAAACTGGATGGGAAGAATAAAAACCTGTCCAAGATACGTGACTGACATAACCGGACCGGATCTGCTCTCTTTGGTGGAGTTGGCGGGGGAGTAATTTTGAAAATTGAGGTATTTCTAACTTACGAAAGGGTGACCAGATCTTAATGAAATTTGATGTTTAGAAGGATCTTGTGCTTTAAAGCTTTAATTTTATATTCCAACCAGATACTGTGACATTGGGAGGATTGGAGCGGGAAACCGGAATTCTTGGAAAACGTGAAAATTGGGGTATTTTTATCTTACGAATAAGTTATGGGATCTTAATGAAATTTGATATTTAGAAGGAATTCATGTCTCAGATCTCTTATTTCATATCCCGACCTGATCTTTTGACATTGGGGGGAGTTGGAGGGGGATATCTTGTAAAACACTTTGAGTGGAGGAATTGGGATGAAGCTTGGTGGATAAAATAAGCAAATGTCCTTGATACGTGATTGACGGAACCGTAATGGATTTGCTCTCTTTGGGGGAGTTGGGGGGAGAGGTTCAGTGATTTGGTGAGTTTGGTGCTTCTGGACATGCTAGGGCGATGAAAATTTGTAGGCGTGTCAGGGAGCTGCACAGATTGACTTAATAAAGTCGTTTTCCCAGATTCAACAATCTGGGGGGCTAAAGGAAGAGGAATAATTAGAAAAAATTAGGTATTTATAACATACGAGTGGGTGATCGGATCTTAATGAATTTTGATTTTTAGAAGGACATCGTGACTCAGAGCCCATGTTTTAAATCCTGACTGGCATTAAGACTCTCATTTTTTTTTTTTAAATCAATCTATTGATTCATAGAATTTTGTTACAGCTCATACCATATTATCTCTATACCTATGATCATACCTATCTGATCTCATATGTATGATCTCATACCTATGATCATACCATATGATCTTGGCTCTTAGCTCTTCATGTTTCGTCACAAGTGCCATATGAGCTCTTAGCTCTTGTTTAGGGTTTCGGTTACTATTGAGCCGGGTCCCTCCTTACTACAGATCGTTACCACGAACTGTTTGACTGTACATCCTCACTCTTGGAAGTGCACCCATCATACGGCTCCGAAGAGGATTTATTGAGACTATGTAACTATTCTATCTAAATTTGAATGATACCATGTAAAGCTTTGAAGTATCTGGTGAGAACTAAGGAGATAGAAAAAGTCATTGTGGAGATAGAAAAAGTCTCTTGCTTTTTTTGTCCTTGCTCTAGTGTAAAAAGCAAGGTATTGAAGAGAGGCCAAACCCCCTCATATACGTAATAAAAAATACACAAATATAGAATTTCGTTACGTAAGTTTATTCGTAAGGTACGTATAATTATTACTAACAAAAGCGTTCAAACAAAAAATAGAAAATCTAGTTGTTTTTTTAAGTACCTAAAAATTAAAGGGCAACTAGGCCTCCTCCCCACCCCTTTTTTTATCAAAACCATTCAGTTGAAACTATGAGAAAGCCATTTAGCAAAAAAAGATTAATATGCAAATTTCGTTTTAATTATTCATGTGTAGTTAGCCAAAATCAAAACATGTATTAACTCAAATACGTTCAGAAATTAAAAAGAAACAAGGTTTTTAACTACAAGTAAAGAGCGACATTAAAACTTAAAACGAACAGAGATTACTCCATCGAAGAAAGGGGTTGTCCCCTCTGCAACGCTTCGCTCTTTGCGCCAATGTTTTTTTTTAAGTAGAGTTATGACAGAGTCAACCTTTAGCGTAAAGAGTGAGGCGTTGCGGAGGGGAAAACCTCTTTCATATACGGAGTAATTTCTGTTCGTTGTAAATTTTAATATTATCTTTGAATGGCCCAGGTCAGCCGAACAATAATTGATTTTTAGCCAAAGCTTTTACTTCTTGCAAAACCACGAGCTTAGCAACACGACTTTAACTTATCATTGAAAATTATATTGTAAGTAAGTCTAAGCAACTGTAACTACGGGAAGGAAAACAGGTCATTTATCTGACAAAGAAACGAAACAGGGATAGAGCCCCAACAATAAGCATAAAACATCTCATTTCCACATGGTGGCTTAGGTTCACCTGTGTACCAAAGTGAATGATGAATTATCCTTTTGGTGTAGGTTGGAAGGTCATTTGGCAATTTAACGGGAAGGGGTACCAGGACTTTCAAAACATAAGTTTTCAAGAGGTAAACCTTCTATTCAGCAATACTATTATACGGCTGGAAAGATTTCTCATAATAAACATAGAGTACGATGGAAATTGGATGGTAGTGAAGGCTATTTTTTATGTGAATGCATTTGTACTGCCAAGATGCTCATCTATTAATTGTTTGTCTTTGTGATTTGTTTGTGGCTTTATTTGTAATAAATACAATTGAATGTAATTGCCTTCACAAAAGTTGAAGAGGGTGAGTCTGTTCCCCAGGATTTCAACGGATCGTTCTCTAAAAAATGAGAACATCTTAACTTATTTAACTTGATTAAAGTTTCCTGTCTCATGCTATGTGGCGTAGAGAGCATAGTAACTTTACTCTTTCAGGTGAACTGCTCTGCTTCAATAAACGGAGCCCCGTTAGTAGCATTGTTGGCCATGTTGTGAAAATTTTGTGGACTTTTCCCCACCCTGGTCTGAGGTCTACCCGTTAGGAATGATCCACCATGGGATGTGGGGTCAAAGTCACAGAGGATTCTAGCAGGGGCTATCGGTGGCATCCAAAGGAGATGCCAGAACTCTCTAAGGGTTTGCTGGGAGATTTGAGTTGGAAATGGAACGTGGTTAGCAATGGCAAGGAGCCATTCATTACTCACAAAATCATCCCATCGGAGCCCATCGGTTCGACAGAGTTGCTTAAGTCCAGACAGGCTATATAAGATTTTCTATTCAATTCTTCTGGCCTTTCCACCAACTGCCACACTATAATTTCATTTCTTCCCTCGCAGAAAATTCCTGTGGAAGCCAAGGAAAGTTGTTGCAAAGAGCTTTCAGGGCACTGAGAGAGGAGTAATCGTATTGTAGTTTGAGCATATGGTCTTGCTTCCTTTTCCACAGAGGTAGGATGATGCTCACACAACAGTCCTTCTAAGCCCATTCTCTGTGCCACACTAGAGTGAAGAGTATCTGGAGCCAAAGCAGTATGGCGAGACCCCATTTTCTTCTGGACCTCTGCTGATATTTCACATAACCTTACTGCGCTATTGTTCTTCAGACGCTTTATAGCTGACGCTTTCTGCTTCTGTTTTCTTCTACTGGAGGCTCTTGGATTCTACGTACTATGTTTCCAAGGTCCTCGTTAGTTTGCACGACAATATTGGCATTTAGGAGATTCGGAAAGTCTTCCCTTGGTCGATTTAACAGGGTAGTTTCGTCACTGAGTCAATGACCGTCTACAGATACAAATGACTGAAGTGAAGGAGTATAATCCCCTGTAAGATCATGAGGATGCTGTAAATGCTCCTCGATATCATATTTCTAGGCAGTTCCCTCCTGATCGTTTAGATTTTTTCTAGAAAGAGTTTCTTGTCTATCCAAATCAGCTTCTTGTGAGTATCATTAAGTTCTCTGTAGGTGGGCATGTCACCAAGTTGCCTGGCCTAACGTGTCTGATCTATGACTTCGAGTGTGTCTGCCTGGATCCATGGCTTGTTTGCACGTTTCTTTCGACCAATAATTGAAGCTCCTGAGTCAAGGACATTACTTCTAAACAACCGCAATGCCTCCTCTGAGTCCACAAATGGTAAAAGGCTACAAACGATTCGAGATATCAATAGCGTATCTGGAGCATACTTCAGGATTGCAGAGGTATGATACATTTATCTTTGAGGGTCTAGGCTTTTAGTGCTGAGCTTTGAGTCGTAGACAGACATTTGCAACTGCTTTTGATGAGAGACATTAAACTTAATTAATGTTGTATAATTGGAATCAGCCTAAAAAACTAATTTATTTGATGAACCTATTGTTATCAAAATTAGGCCGAAATACGTCAACGAAATACGACACGTTTTTTTCAATTTGCTGTTATTCTTCCATGGTTTTTCCCTGTTCTGCTTTGTTTCATTTGTTTTTTCATCATCATTTTCTAGTTCCAAGTTTCCCAAGGGCTCGGCGTCCTTGCTCATTATCGCCGATTTCAGACACCTTTTACGTGTTGCAATTGCTTGTGTATGATCGTCATTTCTGCAAGATGATGATGCAGTCAATAATTTTTTTGGTATGGCCATCACTACTGTACCGTATATATATTTGGATGTCTTCCCTGACAAACAGGATGTTCAGGATCACAAGGTTCTGAATGCTTCTGGGATGTAGGATTCTTAATCTGTTGTCATTTAAACGGTCCTTAGTAACTGTTTCGATAACTTGCCGCCACAGCTTGTGACTATAGCAAATTGTGGCATTGAAATCATCCAGACTGATGACAATATCATAAGGTGGGACCTTTAGACGTTTCATGGTTTCTGCAACAGAAATGCAGAAGTATATAAGTTCCGTTGTTAAAAGTGACTTTGCTCCAGGGTGACTTGGGTACTACAGAGGTTACCTTGGTTAAGGGGACTGAACTGATTGTTAGTTTTTAATCCAAGAACAGGCAATGGTCTTTGATATAAAAGGAGGTTGGTCATCGGAGGAAGCTACAATACTATTCATTGCAATCAGCCTTGGGTGAAAGGTTGCAAAACTAGCAAATACTAGACGAAGGAATAGCAACTCGGTCATCGAATCATTTTCCCATTTACACTAGGGTACTAGGTATCACATTTGTGACCATCCTTGGGATCTTACAGAGGATTATACTCCTTCACTTGAGTCATTTGTGTCTGTAGACGGTCATTGACTCAGTGACGAAACTACCCTGTTAAATCGACCAAGGGACGACTTTTCCAATCTCCTAAATGCCGATATTGCCGCGCAGACTAACGAGAACCTTGGATACACAGTATGTAGCATCCAAGAACCTCCAGTAGACGAAAACAGAAGCAGAAAGTATCAGCTATAAAGCGTCTGAAGAACAATAGAGCTGCAAGGTTATGTGAAATATCAGCAGAGGTCCAGAAGAAAATGGGGTCAGCCATACTGCTTTGGCTCCAGATGTTTTTCTCTCTAGTGTTGCACAGAGAATGTGCTTAAAAGGACTGTTGTTTGAGCATCATTCTACCTCTGTGGAAAAGGAAGCATGACCATATGCTCAAACTGCAATACGATTATTCATTTCTCAGTGCCCAGAAAGCTCTTTGCAACAACTTTGCTCGACTGCCACAAGAATTTTCTGCGAGGGAAGAGGTGAATTTATAGTGTGGCAGTTGGTGGAAAAGCCAGAAGAATTCAATAGAAAAGCTAATATAGCCTGTGTGAACTTTAGCAACTCCGTCGAACCGATGAGCTCCGATGGAATGATTTTGTGAGTAATGAATGGCTCCTTGCCATTGCTCACCACGTTCCATTTCCAACTCAAATCACCCAGCAAACTCTTAGATAGTTCTGGCATCTCCTTCGGATGCCACCGACAGACCCTGCTAGGATCCTGTGTGACTTTGACCCCATATCCCATGGTGGATCATGCCCAAGGGGTAGACCTCAGACCAGGGGGAAGAAAAGTCTACAAAATTTTCTCAACATGGCCAACAATGCTACTAACGGGACTCCGTTTATTGGAGCAGAGCGCTTCACCTAAAAGAGTAAAGTTACTATGCTCTCTACGACCCATATCATGCGACAGGAACCTTAAGTCAAGTTAAGGAAGTTAAGCGTAAATAGAAGATTTACCTCTTAATTAAACATTTCTGCAATAATAGGGTAAACATTCTCTCTTCAGCATCTATATTACATTCTTAATCCAAATATATTATTCCAAATGAAGTGATACTTGAAGTTAAATCACCTCTCCACATTAATTGGAAGAATCCTTCAAGTAAAGTTAAAAATCTTTGTAAGAAAATTTATGTTTTGAAAGTCCTGGTACCCCTTCCCGTTAAATTGCCTATTGGCCTTCCAACCTACAACAAAATCTGATATGTAGTAATGCACTTCTGCATAACTGGTAGTAATACATTATGTGTAATAGCCCCTTCATTTTGTTTAGACTCTGTATATATTTAGAGACGAGTTTGGCACCTTAAGGCTGCATAACCCCCAAAATGGGGAGGATATTAACGTAGCGTTCGATAATTCTAAGCTAATTCGTTATCTCAGAGTCTTCGCTCGATAGTACTTTGGCCTTGGTCGGGCTAAAATTACTGTTTTGCGGTAAAAATGATACAACTCAACACTTTGCTGCGGTAAGATCTGAATCTCCGGAGTGTATTATAGCATTTCAATAGAAAAGACTATTTCAACGTTTTCACTTGATATTCTCTCGTCCTGCTTCGGGCCAAAATATTTGTTTGCGGCACAAAATGGCAGAAATCATTCTTACGTGTGGCAGAATCTCTTTTATAATTAAAAGTGCTCCAAAACTGTAATTTGAGTTTGAATGAGCCCTCTTCTGATATTGTACGTCTACCGATTCTGATATAATCAGTTCTTGGGGAAAAAATCGAACAAATAATGAACTCACACCAGTTGTCAATTTCTCGGTAAAAATCCTAAATCGTGTGTTTTAACAGATAGGATTTAGAAACTCAGCGATAGTATTCTTAGATATACTGAATATGGTGCTGGACTTTTCATTAAGATCGCACTCCTGTTACAAATTGTTTCCTCCATCCGCTTTGTGTTAAATTGTACAAATTTTCTCAGAATCAGAATTTTGTATGATTATTTCAATTTGATTAATTTTATATATTTGGTATCCCTGTAAAAAGAGATTTCAGTGGTATGATTATTATCATTTTAGATTTTATTTGAAATGATATTTCATTTATCAAATGATATTTCATTAAAGTTTCATTCGTGGTACTTTACTTACAGTTCGCAACCACAAACTGTTCGATCCTCCCCAAATTTATTGTCTGCTTTCCCTATTGCGACTTCAGTCTATGTAATATGGTCTTTGCAGCTTCAATTAAAGAAGTAAAAAAGATGTTCAGGCCATAAAATAGATCTATTTCTGTTTGTCAAACAGTTCGTGGTAAAGAACTGTAGGAAGGAGTGACCTGGCTCAACAGTAACCGAAACTCTAAAAAACCGAATTTTGGCACCAATAGTAACATCAAAAGAATTGCATTTTATTGCTGATTTTAAATATATAAGTTTCATCAAGTTTATTTTTGCCCATCAGAAGTTACGAGCCGGAGAAAAATGCCTTATTTTAGAATATAGGGGAAAATATCCCCTAGAAGTCATAGAATCTTAACGAAAATCTACCATGAGATTCAGCGTATCAGAGAACCCTACTGTAGAAGTTTCAAGCTCTAATCTACAAAAGTGTGAAATTCTTTCCCCAGCGGTGATCGTATCGACCCAGTGTTCCTAGAATGTCGTGAGAGGGCTCATTCTAACTGAAAATAAAAGTTCTAGTACCCTTTTTAAGTTACCTAAAAAATTGGAGGGCAGCTTGGCCCCCTCCCAAAACACATTTCTCCCCAAAGTCAACAGATCAAAATTGTGAGATGACTATTCTGTCCGGCTTAGTCGAAAACCTAATAACTGTGTCTTCTGGTATTACTTAATCCCCCATAGTCCCCGGGGGAGGGGCTGCAAGTTACAAACTTTGACCATTGTTTGCATACAGTATTGGTTATTATGAAGTGTACATACGTTTTCAGGGGAATTTTCTGCATTGGGGTGAGATTGGGTCTGGGGAGGGGGTTACGCGGAAGGATCTTTACGTGGAGGAATTTGTCATTAGGGAAGAGAATTTCCATGAAGGAGCCGCAGAATTTTCAAGCGTTATTTAAAAAAAATGTAAGTAAATAAATTTTTTCAACTGGAAGTAATGAACAGCATTAAAACAAAAGACAAACAGAAAATATTACGTGTATAAGGGAGTACGTCTCCTCTACAATACCTTGCTCTTTTCGCTAAAGTATTTTAGTAATTTCAACTATTTATTCTACGGCCTTTGTGATTCAGGGGTGATTCCTAAAGAATTGGGACAAAATTCAAACTTTGGTGTAAAGAGCGAGGTACTGACGAGGGGGCGAACCCCCTCACATACCTAATAAAAATACACAAATATAGAAATTCATTATATAAGTCAACTCGTAAGATATGTATATTTATTATTAATAAAAACTTTCCTAAAAAAAAAATTCTATTTGCATTTTTAAGTAGCCAAAAATTGGAGGGCAACTAGGCCTCCTCTCCCGCCCCCCTGTTTTATCAAAACCGTCCGATCACAACTATGAGAAAGCTATTTAGCAAAAAAATTAATGTGCAAATTTCGTTTTATTATTCATGTGCGGTAACCCAAAATCAAAACATGCATTAATTCAAAAACGTTCAGAAATTAAACAAGAAAAACAAGTTTTTTTAGCTGCAAGTAAGGAGCGACATTAAAACTTAAAAAGAACAGAAATTGTTCCGTATATGAAAGGGGTTGTCCCCTCCTCAACGCCTCGCTCTTTACGCTAAAGTTTGA
Source organism: Artemia franciscana (assembly GCF_032884065.1). Taxonomy (NCBI): domain Eukaryota; kingdom Metazoa; phylum Arthropoda; class Branchiopoda; order Anostraca; family Artemiidae; genus Artemia; species Artemia franciscana. The sequence goes on from NC_088877.1 coordinate 17,958,816, forward strand.
TTCTGTCACAACTCTACTTTTTAAAACAATAAAAAAAACTTTAGCGTAAAGAGCGAGGCGGTACGGAGGGAACAACCCCTTTCATATACGGAACAGTTTCTGTTCGTTTTAAGTTTTAATGTCACTCCTTACTTGCAGTTAAAAAAGACTTGTTTTTTTATTTAATTTTGATAATAAAAAAACATGAACAAATGTATGATTATAAATATCTTTTTTCGCGACCAACAACTATGGGACGAAAATTTTGTACCAATGATAAAGAGCCACTTGTTGAAACAGCAAGGGATGGATGCCACCTTGGAGTGACCACGACTGCATATAACCAAAAAGAATTAGGTCCCATTTAATGTTTATGGGACATTTTTCTTGTTAGGATGACTTTGTTTTGAGGATCACTCAGACAAACATACTGCGGCCTCAAAAAAGATCTTTTGGGGCTTGCTTGTCGGTACATGTAGAAAACATAAGCGGTTGTCAGGGTGCGGCTGTAAAAGCCTTGATTGCTGATGAGTTAATAATTTTATGTGTTTCAAACGGTTCGTGGTAACGAGTTGAAAGTAAGGAACGACGAGGCTCAATAGTAACTGAAACTCTGGAAAACAAAATTTCAATGTCGATAGATATGTAAAAAAGTTAGCATTGTATGCTAATTCCAAATATATAAGATTCATTAAGTTTATTTTTATCCATCAATGGCTACGAACCTGAAAAAATTTGCCTGATTTTCCAAAAAGAGGGAAAACACCCCCTTTAAATTCGAAGGATTGTTATGAAAATCACACCGTCAGATTTAGCTTACCAGAGAACCGTAATGCAGAGGTTTTAAGCTCATATCTGCAAAAATGTGGAACTTTGTATATTTTACCAGAAGAAAGATCACGGATATGTATTTATTTATTTTTTTTTGTACTTCTGTCTTATAGCCACCACACTTAAGTTCTGCCGAAAACTGAAGTTTGGTTAATGCTAATGAAATAAAACAAAGTATGATGAAAATATAATACTTTATCGATAAAATTATGAAAACTACAACAGAAAATTATTGAAGGGTCCAGACCGCATTACATTAAATACGTAACGTAACCTAACCAAAATACCAATTAAATATTTATTTAAAATACAGCTACAATATAGTTTCCCACCGAGCCAAAGCTAATATTGTCTGGTATAAAGACCATGAAACCGGTTATTGTCTTATGTTCGCAATACATAAAAAAAACTAGTTTTTCTAGCTGAAAGTAAGGAGCGACATTAAAACTTAAAACGAACAGAAATTACTCCGTATTTGAAATGGGTTGTCCCCTCCGCAATCCCTCGCTCTTTACGCTAAAGCTTTTAATTGTTTTAAAAAGTAGAATTGTGGCAAAGAGTCAAACTTCAGCGTAAAGAGCGAGGGATTGCGGAGGGGACAACCCATTTCATATACGGAGTAATTTCTGTTCGTTTTAAGTTTTAATGTCGCTCCTTACTTTCAGCTAGAAAAACTAGTTTTTTGTATGTAATTTCTGAACGTTTTTGAATTAATGCATGTTTGATTTTGGCTCTCCGCACATAAATTATTAAAATGTAATTTACATTTTAATTCCTTTTTTGGCTAAATGGCTTTCTCTTAGTTTCGATCAGACGATTTTGAGAAATAAGGGGTGGAGAAGGAGGTCTAGTTGCCCTCCAATTTTTCGGTTACTTAAGAATGCAACTAGAACTTTTAATTTTTAACGAATGTTTTTATTAGTAAGAAATATACCTAGCTTAAGAATTAACTTACGTAACAAACTTTCATAACCTTATATTTTTATTATGTATACGAGGGGGTTTGTACCCTCGTTAATACCTCGCTCTTTACACTAAATCGTAAGTTTTGTCCCAATTCTTTAAGAATGACCCCTAAATCAGAAAGGCCGAAATTACTTGAAATTACTAAAAATACTTTAGCATAAAGAGCAAGGTATTTATCTCCTCCTAAATACTTCGCTCTTTATGCTAAAGTATTTTTAGAACCTCTCACATGCGTAATTATCTCTGTTCGTTTTAAGTTTCAATGCTACTTCTTCCTTTCATTTGAAAAAACGTTTTCATGTTTATTTTTCATATAGTAATGCTAGAGAACCCTGCGCCCTTTTCATTGAATTTTTCTTCCTCCATGACAGATTCCTCCAAGGAAAGATCCTCCAACATAGCCCCCTCTCCTCAGCCCCACCCCCAAACAAAATAAAATCCCCCTGAAAACGTCTGTACACTTCCCAATAACCATTACTATATGTAAACACTGGTCAAAGTTTGTAACTTGCAGCCCCTCCCCCAGGGATTGTGGGGGAGTACGTCATCCCAAAGACATAGTTTTTATGGTTTTTGACTATGCTGAACAAAATGGCTATCTCAAAATTTTGATCCGTTGACTTTGGGAAAAAATGAGCGTGGGAGGGGGCCTAGATGCCCTCCAATTTTTTTTGGTCACTTAAAAAGGGCACTAGAACTTTCTATTTCCGTTAGAATGAGCCCTCTTGCGACATTCTAGGACAACTTGGTCGATACGATGACCCCTGGGGAAAAGAAAAAACCAAAAAAAAAACAAACAAATAAACACGCACCCGTGATTTGTCTTCTGGTAAAAAATACAAAATTCCACATTTTTGTAGATAGGAGCTTGAAACTTCTATAGTAGGGTTCTCTGATACGCTGAATCTGATGGTGTCGTTTTCGTTAAGATCCTACGACTTTTAGGGGGTGTTTCTCCCTATTTTCTTAAATAAGGCAAATTTTCTCAGGCTCGTAACTTTTGATGGGTAAGACTAAACTTGATGAAACTTATATATTTAAAATCAGCATTAAAATGCGATTCTTTTGATGTAGCTATTGATATCAAAATTCAATTTTTTAGAGTTTTGGTTACTATTGAGCCGGGTCGCTCCTTACTACAGTTCGTTACCACCAACTGTTTGATACAAGATATTGACTGCGGTGGCTATAAGACAAAAGTAATGTTTTTTAATTAAATATTTTTTACATTTTTGGGTGGATGGGTGAATTTTCCGCTTGCAGGATTTTCCATGGGGAGAATTTCCCATGAGGAGGGTAGTTTCTGTAGAGTAGACTTTTCAGGGAACATTTTACACTGGAAGGAATTTCCAAAATTACTATGCGAAATTATTTTATTAGCCTTATTTCTCTTTACCGACTCAATTTTACATGTCAAGATGTTAAGGTTAATTACCCAGGGTATATTTTCCCCAGAATTGAATTGTCTAGAAGATCTTTTGTGGGGGGAGGGATTTTTCCATGGAAGTTTAGCCAGACTTTCCGGCTGATTGTCTTTTTAAAAAACAATCAGAAATTCAATTTTAAACAAAAGTCAAGGTTTTCAACTCAAAGTAAGAAGCGACATTAAAACTTAAAAGGGACAGAAATTATTGCGTTTGTAAGGGGGTTCTTCTCAACGTCTCTCTCTTTACGGTAAAGTTTGTATGCTGTCCTAATTCCTTAATAAAGACTCCTGAAACACGAGGGTCCTTTAATTAAAACAATACGAAGATTTTTTAGAAGTACCCAAAACCTTCAGCATGAAGAACGAGGTGTTGAGAAGGGAGCATTCCCCCTTAAATCTGTTGTAATCTATGTACCTTTTAAACAAACAGAAATTCTGTTCGTTTCTTCGAGTTGAAAAACTTGTTTTATATTTAATTCCTAAAAAGAACTCACTTTCAGCCAAACAATTTAAAGGCCATTCCTCCTTTCTCCAAAATATTCAGGAGGGGTGTATAACGAGACTGGGATTGTTTCCGTTTAACATTTACACGCCCAAACGTGCCTTCATGAATTAATTTTGGGGTTGGAGGTATCACTTATGGAGGGTAATGTAAGTCAAAAGGAGGCAAAAATAAAGAATGAACAGAAGAAAATCTAGGAATTACTGTACTGCAGTTTAAATTTTTTCATAGGTATTCGGCACAATTTTCCACTGAGTCCTCGCTTTTCTCAGATTAAATTTATAAAGTTATATGGGTCTCATTAGTTGAATTGAGAATCAATCTTCTTTTTTTTCTATGTTTTCCACATCATAAGGTTTTCAAAATATTTTTATATATTTTTTTTTTAATTTATTTGGAATCTAAGGATGATTTCTCTTCTCTTTTGTAATAACGTCAAGAGTTTTCGTGTTAATAAAACGCGAAACGAATCAAGTTTCTACATAACACGTATTCTTGTCTCTTTAGGATATTCCTTAGTCCAATTTGTTTAAGCTTTTGGAATAAGACTTTATCAAATTATAAACTGTCATTGTCAGACCTTCTAATAAGATTTAGAGCTAATGAAATAATTAAATTAAGCTTACCTTCAATTTTCTCCGAATTCATAGTCAGACCAGTACAGTGTACTGGAAGAGACATCTGGTGGTTTAATAACGAGCTTGGATCATAATGGAAAGTAAAATGTGGCTCGTTATGTGACCCATGTGGGTAGAAGTACTGGTAGTCTTGTTCAAACTGCCCAGTGGGGGAGATCTGTCTGCTTGTAGTAGGTAAGTTCAACAGATCACTGATTCGGTAAGACGATCGCCCATGACCTTGCACCCCTTGAGATAAATCCGGAAAGTGTCCAATATCATTAGGATCCATATTACACACACCTTGTACGACTAGTCATATAGGGTTTCTTAAGAAATAAGTTTCTGAAGCGGTAACGCAAGCGCCAAATAATATGAAAATATGAAGCCTTACTTTAACTCGAATGTCAATATAAATGGAAATTTATTCTTAGCAATAAATCGATGCTGGATAAAATAGGCTGTTTGCAAGTAGATAATATACAATATATTCAATAATCATTCTTACATTTTCATTTAAATGAGAATTTGTTCTATTTGTGGAAAACCAAAATCATCAAAATGGTCAAATTATAGTTAGGGCAAATCTTTGTTAAGGAGATCTCTTGGCCTGCTGAAGCCTGACAGTGCTTCTAAGTACAGAATAAAAGATCTACATTAAGATGTATCAAAAATTCTTTCCTGGGAAAACTGTAATGGCTGCTGCTTTAGCTCCAACCTAGTAAAGACCCAACCATGGACCACAGCAAGCAAAATCTTAAAATATGTTTCTAGGCAATTACTTTTTAGTCAGAAACATTTTTCAACGAATGCTGATTCTTAAATAATAACTACTATTATATTTAACAGAATAGTAACGAACTAACGAAACAGACTTTTGAGAATTTAAGGAAAGAGCCTGAAGCCCCTTGAAAAATGAAATTGAATCGAAATAAAAAGTACACCATGGAAATCGCCACTGTTTGAAGCCAAAAAAATCAAAATCTCACAGAAATATAGAATAAATTTTTATTGAAAAACCATTTTTGAAATAAGAAATAGATACCTTGTTTTCGAGAACCAACGCATTTTTATTCTTTTTCGCTGTTTTGATAAGCTATGCCTTTTTTTGCCATTTTCAAAAATTATCCATCTATATTTGCCCGATGTTTAATCCAAAAGAGCAAAACTGAATTTTTTTTTGTGAATAGCTGGAAAACATTATATTTTTGAAATTTTGTGTAAGGAATACAGGAACATAAACCTAAATATACGTATTTGCCTTTTTGGCACCTTTGTTCTTGATGCTAACACTAAATTAGTGAGCCATATATATTACAAAAAAAAAATAATTTTACTCACATACTTTATAAATGACTGAATGCCGGTTATTATATACAGCTTAGGATTCTTGTCTCTGTGACAAGGTTACACGTATTTCATAATAAAGTTTATGAGAGGTGATAAGTGATAACCATATTTAATGCGTAATTTCAACAAAAACTCAAGTTGACTTTTACACATTAAGTTTTAACTTCAATGGCCTCCCGAAGGAGAAACTTTTGCTTTTAAAAACAAATCATTGTTCAATTTTAATTTTCTGAAATTCAAACAACGAATATTACGGAAATACTCGGTCCGTTTATCGTACTGTTCTGAGGTTGCCAAAGGTCAAAGACTGAACAGAACTCTCCAAGTACCAGTGGCGGATCTAGAGTGAAATCCGGTGGGGGCCCAATGTGACAAGGGTTCCAATAAGTAAAATATAGGGGGAGGGGCCCAGTGTGACAAGGGTGCTAATGATTGACCAAATTGACAATTTTTGTTTTCTTTAAGAGTGAGAACAACTCCCATTGGCCCCGTGGATCTGCCATTGGTGAGTACAAGGTCTTTGTTAAGTAAGGACATACAATACGTAACTCAAGGGTATAAATTCATTTTTATTGGTAGACTATTTTAGACGTACCTAATTTCATAATTAAAATTCATAGTGTAAGTTCTTGCTCAGCAATTAAAAACTACCAATGGGCTTCTTTTTTAACAGTAGCTTTAATTATTTTTTATTAGTGAGGCAGGCAAAGCAAATCTTAACTGTTACAAAAAGTTACAAAGATATCGCAACTTTACGCAACGCAGAGCAAAGCCCCATGTGTTAGTTTAATACAGAAGCAACTGGAGAACAACTCAAAACAATACAGTCGTTTTCAGACCAAAATAAATACATTTGGAAAACAAGCAAACAAAAAAAGCGAAAAATGAAATAGCAGAGCAAATGATCGGATACCATCCAGCGCAATTAGGTTTCAATACAAAATTATAACTAGGTCTATTATTCGTAAGGAGTCGTATCATGACAAGGAATTATGTTCAGAACACATTTCTAATTTTCGAACGACTTTTTGAATTAAAATTTATCTTAGCCAAAACAGTTTTTCAACATGAGGAACCTATTGCCTGAGTGAAAATCTAGCCATATCAGGTGAAAGTAGGAGAAGATAAAGCTTCTAGAAGGGAACGTGGACAAATGTAGGGAAGACCACAAAAACAGCATTATTATAGAAATATTTTTTTATTTATGTTATAGATTCAGTACATGAAGACATTAAAAGGTCTTGTGGTTTTATTGTAGAATTTAAAGCTTTGTAGGAGTATTTGGAAAGGGGGATGTCATCCGGCCACTTTTGACTCTTAAAAAGGTAACTAGAACTTTCAATTTCAATTCAAACGAGCCATATGCATAATTTGCATATTTTGGGGGGGGCTAAATGGCATTTTCATAGTTTTAATCGGAAAATTTTGAAAAAAAAAGGAGCGAGAGAGGAGGCCTAGTTGCCCTCCAATTTTCTGATTACTTAGAAAGGCAACTATAATTTTTAATTTTTTACGAACGTTTTCATAGGTAAAAAATATCCGTAACTTACGAATTAACTTACGTAGCAAACTTCTATATTCGTATGTTTTTTCTGGGCGTCTTTGAATTAATGCATGTTTTCATCTTGGCTCTCCGCACATAAATAATTAAAACAAAATTTGCATATTAATTAATAACAATTAGTCGGGAGATTTTGAGAAAAAAGGAGCGAGGGAGGAAGCCTAGTTGCTCTCCAATTTTTTGATTACTTAAAAAAGCAACTACAACTTTTAGTTTTTTATAAACGTTTTCATTGGTAAGAAATATACGTAACTTACGAATTAATTTACGTAACGAACTTCTATATTCGTATGTTTTTATTGCGTGTATGAAGGGGTCCAACCCTCGTCGATACCTTGCTCTTTACCCTAAAGTTTAAATTTTGTCCCAATTCCTTAAGAATGAGCTCTGAATCACAAACGTCTTAGAATAAATAGTTGAAATTACTAAAAATACTTTAGCATAAAGAGTGAGGTATAAAGAAGAGGCAAGCCTCTCATATGCGTAATAATTTTTGTTCGTTTTAAGTTTTAATGCTGCTCCTTACTCTCAGTAGAAAAAACTTATCATACTTATTTTTCATTGTTTTTTCAAATAATGCTAGAAAATCCTGCGCCCCTTTCATTGAAATTCTCTTCCCCCATGACAATTTGTCCATGGAAATATCCTCATACGTACCCCCCCTCAAATCTCCCCCTAAATAAAAAAAATACCCCTGAAAACGTCTGTACACTTCTCATTATATATTACTATATGTAAACATAGGTCAAAGTTTGTAACTTGCAGCCCCTCCCACGGGGACTGCAGGGGAGTACGTCGTCCCTAAAGACATGGTTATTAGGCTTTTCGACTATGGTGAATAAAATGGCCATCTCAGAATTTTCATCCGGTGACTCTTGTGAAAAAATGAGCGTGGGAGGGGGCCTAGGTGCCCTCCAATTTTTTTGGTGACTTAAAAAGGGCACTAGAACTTTTAATTTCCGTTAGAATGAGCCCTCTGGCGACATTCTAGGACTAATCAGTCGATATGATCACCCTTGGGAAAAAAAAACAAAAAAAAATAAAATAAACACGCATCCGTGATCCGTCTTCTGGCAAAAAATACAAAATTCCACATTTTTGTAGATAGGAGCTTGAAACTTCTACAATCAGGTTCTCTGATACGCTTAATCGCTTAATCTAATGGTGTGATTTTCGTTAAGATTGTATGACTCTTAGGGAGTGTTTCCCCCTAGTTTCTAAAATCAGGCAAATTTTCTCAGGCTCGCAACTTTTGATAGGTATAACTGACCTTGATGAAACTTATATATCTAAAATCGTCATTAAAATGCGATTCTTTTGGTGTAACTATTGGTATCAAAATTCCATTTTTAGAGTTTCGGTTACTATTGAGCCGGGTCGCTGCTTACTACAGTTCGTTACCACGAACTGTTTGACAACAGCGAGCAATGAGCGTTTGTTTTCTAGCTTAGATATAGTGAAAAACTACCTGCGGTGTACATCAGGAGACGATTGTCTCAGTCACCTCCTTTTGATGTTTGCAGAGAAGGATTTAGTGAAAAATTGGACCACAACCAACTTGTTGATGATTTTGCAAAGATGAAACCTCGGCGGTTCTCCTTGTTACCTTGAGTGTTGTAATTTTTTTGATATGTTTTCGTTTTTGTGAATATATTTGATCTGAAAGATTTCTGCAGTAGAAAACCGAGATTTTGGTTACAACCCTCAGCATGTTAATGAAGGTTACTTTCACCGACGTATGGTTTACTTAAATAAGAAAGTTTCTCGCTGAGAAAGGCCAGCTTGTGGTCTGGTTGAATTTTCCACTTTCAGTTTAATCACTTAACCTCGTTGGTTGTTATCTTCGATGTTATACTTAATCTTTGAGGTCAGTGTGGCTGAGTTCCAAATTCGGTTACAGTAAATTTCCAAGCAACACACGGGTGCTGAAAATGCGTTTTTACTTAGAATATTCGATCTATGTGCTGCCAAAACCCACATTTTTTCTTACGCGAGACGAAGTGAGTCGGGGGGGCCAAGATGGATTTCATGCCCACCCCAAGATTTGGCCTAAATGGCGCCTCTGTTGAAAAGGTAACTAGAACTTTCAAACAAGCCATCTCTGAAGTTTTGACGACCACCCTTTAAATAAAAACTTTATATCCCACGGGGTATAACTTAAATCACTTGCCCCCGGGCTCTGGGGGTTTATGTCGACCCTGAGGTTTTGTTATCTGACGTTTAAACTATTTTGAATAAAATGGCAATCTAAAAAAATGTTATCGGATGGCTTTGGGGAAGGGCGCGGATTGCTAGTTGCCCTCCAATCTCTATTGACTCTTAAAAAGTGAGCTATTACTTTCAATTTTCAATCAAATGAGTCACCTCTGAAGTTTATAGGAGCACTCCTTCCATAAGAGCCATATATGCCACCATGTTACAACTTACATCGCCTTCCCCATGGCCCTGAGGGTTTTATCGACACCAAAGTTTTTGTTATCTGATCTTTGAACTACTTTTAATAAAGATGCTATCTCAAAATTTTTGTCGAATGTATTTGAAGAAAAAGGGGGCCGGGGGCTAGTCGTCCTTCGATCACTTTTGACTCTTAAAAAGGGCACAAGAACTTCCGATTTCCAATAAAAAACGAGCCCCCTTCGAAGATTTTGTTACCACCCCTTCCATATGATGTGCCTATGGGAAAAAATAATAATAAATAAACAGCAAACATTAAAACCTTATGGCCTTTGCTATTGGCAACGCTATAGCTTTTCCCCTGATGATACAAACTAAGCAGCTCGTGGCAACGAACTGCTAGTAAGGAGTAAGTCAGGCCAATAATAATTGAAACTTTAAATGAATGACTTTTGATAGCTGTTAATGCGTCAAATGAATTGGATTTTAATACTAATTCAAAATATACAGATTTTATTAAATATTGAATATAAAATACTTTGAGCCTGAAAAAATTTGCCTGATTTTCGAACAATCGACAAAACACCCCCCCAAAAGGCAAGTAATATTAATGAAAATCACCCCATTAGATTTGACAGATTAGAGAAATCTGCCGTGGAGGTGTCAAGCTCCTATGTTTAAAAATGTAGAGTTAAGCATTTTTTCTCAATAGAAAGATCGTAGATGTATGTTTTTTGCCGTTGTCGATTTTTTGTGTTTTCTAGGGGGTGATCGTATTGAACCAAAAACCTTAGAAGATTAATAGAGAGCTCATCCCAAAGTAAATCAAAATGTCTAAAAACCTCTTAAAGTGAGCAAAAACACTGTGCCGCATTTAAGTTTTGTTTTCTGCCGTATTGTGTTACCAAACTTTGATTTTACCCCATAGAGGACCAAGCTGCTATCGATTAAAGATTCTCAGATAGCCAATTTAAAGGTATCGAAACTATAAATCGAGCCTCCCAGTTGCGGAGGAAATTAGGCCGTACGGTTGTGCATTCGTTCCTGAAAAGTCTAATGTCCATACAAGTAAAGGCATTTCAGGCGATACCCATTTTTTTGTGATGCTTGAAGACTTTTTGAAAATTCTCTTTAAACAAAACTATTGCCTGCTTATTTGAAATAATGAGCTCCAACAACTTCAAATTTAATTAGTTCTAACTTTGATTTTGACTTCTTGCTATTTTAATTAAATTAGAAAAAATACCGCTTAAAGGTACTTCAGAAGAAAAAACCTTCTGATGTAAGCCCAGTGGCGTACACGTTCTCGATTGTAAGGGGTGAACTGGTATCATGTACAGTAGTTTTCAGCTTTGTCAAGTGCTAGGGTAGTCAAGTGCTAGGTGCCAAGTGCTAGGAAATGGGTTACTCCCCTCCCCCGATATTTTCATCCTGTCAGAGTAAAAACTTGAGCTGCTAAAACAGTGGCGTCAAGCGCCATTATTTTTCTTCTCATTTTTTTTTTTTTTTATTAGGGCAAATGGGCTGACGGAAATACATGACATAAAATGAAAGAAGATCAGTCTCTGTCGCTAAAGAATAAAAATATTTTAATAATGTTATCGCATAAACCAGTCAGAAAAAATATTCACTCCGTCAGTAAAACCCTTTGCCCCCCACCCCCCCCCCCAAAAAAAAAAAATAATAAAACAATAAGAATTTGACTTATTGCAAATGCAAATGTGTTCAGCTGTTTCAGCGTAAAATATACAAATTATTGCATATTCGAAATATAAAAGTTAACTGAAATATTTATTTTTAATTTTCAGCTTACTCACTACACACATGGATATGGATAATTTGGATTTTAATTTGATGAACAGGGGCATGGAGAGGGTATAGAGGAGAGTATGGGTAGGGGTGAAGTACAAACTTACTTACTGAGTTAAAACAAAAAGCAGCAGAAAAGAATAAAACAAAAATATTATGATATACAACATATTAAGAAGAGCTTCATCTAACCTTTAAAACATGGAATCTTTTGCATTTTTTGATGGGGGTAGGGAGGGAACGCTCAAATATAACAATGGAAAGGGCTGATAAGCCAACTAATAACCATAGTTATGAATAAATTCAACTGTCATACAAGGGGCGGCTCTCATAGCGTCTATGCTAATGCTATTTAGATTTTTATTCAGGCACTGGTTTTCCCATATAGCAATCAAAATTGATCCGACTAAAATAATTCTCGATTTAAAGAATTGTTCGTCCATTTGCAATTGTGTTTTGAGGGTAGTTATTTGTCATGATGCGGGGACGAATGTTGATCTAGTGATCTTAGGGGTGAAGTAGTGGAAAAACGGACCAATTTATTGCTAATCATAAAGAGATAATTTTCAAACTGAGTTGAGCAAACCATATACTTTGTGATTGACGCAGTACTACCTTTTATAAAATATTGGATTTTTGGTTAAAAGATATTGCTTTGATCCCATTTATTTCTCTCCTAGGTGAATATGAAAAACGCATGCAGCACACCAAATAGTTTAAATTTACGTGTGCTTAAAAATCCAAATAATTGCCAATTGCATTCATCAAACAGTTTGTGGTAACGAGCTGTAAGTAAGGAGAGATCCGGCTCAACAGTAACATAAAATCTAAAAAGCAGAATTTTGATAACTATAGATAAATATATAAGTTTCATTATGTTTAATCTTACAATCAAAGCTTATGAGCCTGAGAAAGGTCGCCTGATTTTTGAAAAAGGGGGAAACACCCCCTATAAGTCATAGAATCTTAATGGAGATGACAAAATCAGATTCAGGATATCAGAGAGCCAACTGTAGAGGCCTTTGGGGATATCATGACCCTCCCACAGCTCCTGAGGAAGGTCTTTAAGTTAAAAAATTTGCCCATCGTTACGTTTAGTATTTGTTATTGGGAAATATGCTTACATTTTTCGGGGGGGGAGATTTTCTATTGGTCTGATTTTTCACGTAGATAATTTTACATGGGGAGGAAAAATTCCAAGGGGAGGTGAATTTTTCAGGGGAAATTTCACACTGGGGGAATCGGCCAGAATTCCTATAGGAAATTCCTCTTATGTCTGGCTTTCTCATTGCCGACTCAATTTTACGCGTGGAGATGTTAAGGTTAATTGTCCGGCGTAAATTTTACCGAGGATTGAATTGTCTAGAGAATAAATCCTTGGAGAGGAGAGATTTTTCCGAGGAGAAGTAGCCAGATTTCCTGGAATTATTTAAAGAACGATCAGAAACTAAATTAAAAAACAACCTTTTTAACTGAAAGTAAGGAGCAACATTAAAACTTAACATGAACTTCATGATGGGGGTTACTCCTCCAAAACCCCTCACTCTTTACGCTAAAGCTTGAGTTCGGTCCAAATTATTTCGGAACGTCTCTTGAAACACTATGTTCGTCTAATTAGAACAATAAGAAGTTTTTTTTTCATGGCACTTGGTATTAACCAAGTGACATATATCGATCGCAAATTCTGTCGGTCTGTCCCGGTTTTGCTACTTTAGACACTTCCAGGTAAGCTAGGACGATGAAATTTGGCAGGCGTATCAGGGACCGGCCTTTTAATTCGGAAAAATAGAAAAAATTAAGTATTTTTAACTTACGAACGGATGATCAGTTCTTAATGAAATTTAATGTTTGGAAGGGTATTGTATCTCAGAGCAGTTATTTTAAATCCCGACCGGATCTGGTAACATTGGGGGAGTAGGAGGGGGGAACCTAAAATCTTGGAAAACGCGTAGAGTGGAGGGATCGGGACGAAACTTGGTGGAAAAATCAGCACAAGTCCTAGATACATGATTGACCTAACCGGAACGGATTCGCTCTCTTTGGGGTAGTTGGGGGGGAGGTCAATTCTGAAAAATTAGGTAAAATGAGGTATTTTTAACTTACGAACGGATGATTGGATCTCAATTAAATTTAAAATTTAGAAGGATATCGTGTCTCAAAGCTCTTATTTTAAATCCCGACCGGATCTGGTGACATTAGGGAGGGGGAGTTGGAGGGGGAAACCGGAATTAATGGAAAACATGAAAATTGGGGTATTTTCATATTACGAATAGGTGATCGGATCTTAATGAAATTTGATATATAGAAGGAATCCCGGAAGACCGGGATTAGCTCTTATTTCAAATCCCGACCAGATCTTTTGACATTGAGGGGAGTTGGAAATCTAGGAAAACACTGGGAGTGGAGGAATCGGGATGAAGCTTGGTGGATAGAATAAGCAAATGTCCTTGATAAGTGATTGACGTAACCGTACTGGATTCACTCTCTTTGGGGGAGTTGGGGGGGAGGGGTTCAGTGATTTGGCGAGTTTGGTGCTTTTGGACGTGCTAGGGCGATGAAAATTGGTAGCCGTGTCAGGGAGCTGCACTAATTGACTTGATAAAGTCGTTTTCCCAGATTCGACCATCTTTGGTCGGCAAAACGCTTTTCTTCAAAATTGGCTGAACTAGCAAGGACGCTGATATGCTGCTTGTCTGTTATTCTTACTAATATGATAATTTTGTAATTACAGCATTACCAGCTGTAATTACAGATCTTACGAGCTAAGTAGTACCAAAAGGGTTTTCTGAGAGGGAGAGAGCACGAGGCTTTGGTTGGATATAATCATGTCAAACAGACAGCAGTCCATTTATAGGTTGTGTTTATTTTGTAGACTGTTACGCTAATACACTCTCTCTGATACGGTGATACGCTTTAGTTTTTCTGATACGCAGAACCTGATGGTGTGATTTTCATTAAGATACCTTGACTTTTTGGGGGTATTTCCGTCCTTTTTCGAGAATCCGGGAAATTTTTTCAGGCTCATAGCCTTCCGTAGTTTTCACTTATTTTTTATTAAAAAGTCATTAGTTAGACTCGGTAAACTAGTCACAGAATTATGTAGTAATCTTTTACTTTGTTTTTTTTTTCGCCTACTAAGATTCTCACCAAGGGCCAATAAGGAAGTTTATTGCTAATTCTTGAGCCAGAGCCTGTAGCTGGGGAGCGAAGTTAGGTTTTGCACTCTTTTCCTGATTTAACCATCTAGGGGGGAGTGGGGGCCGCTTAATTTGGGAAAAATAGAAAAAGTAAAGTATTTTTAACTTACGAACGGGAGATGGGATCTTAATGAAATTTGATGTTTGAGAGGATATCGTGTCTCAGAGCTCTTTTATCCTGATCAGATCCGGTGACACTGGGGGGAGTTGGAGGGGGAGCCTAAAATTTGGTAAAATGCTTAGAGTGGAGGGATCGGGATGAAACTTGATGGGGAAAATAAGCAGAAGTCCTAGATACTTGATTGACATAACTGGAACAGATCTGCTCTGTTTAGGGGAGTTGGGGGGGAGAGAATTAATTCTGAAAAATAAAAAAAATGAGGTATTTTTAACTTATGAAGGACTGATCAGATCTTAATAAAATTTTTAGTTTGAAAGGATAACGTGTCTCAGAGCTCTTATTTTAAATCCCGACTGGGGGGGGGGAATAGAGGAAGCCTAAAATCTTGGAAAATACATAGAGTGGAGGGATCGGGATGAAACTTGATTTCAAAAATAAGCGTAAGTCCTAGATACGTGATTGACATAACCGGAACGGATTCGCTTTCTTTGGGGATTTGGGGAGGGTTAATTCTGAAAATTAGAAAAATGAGGTATTTTTAACTTACGAAGGAGTGATCGGATCTTAATGAAATTTTATGTTTGGAAGGATATCATGTCTCAGTGCTCTTATTTTAAATTCCAACCAGATCCAATGAAGGGAAAGTTGGGGGGAGGGGAACCTAAAATCTTGGAAAACGCTTAGAGTGGAGGGATCGGAATGAAAAAGTCCTAAATACAGGATTGACAGAACCGAAATGGATCTTCTCTCTTTGGGGGAGTTGGAGGAGGGTTAATTCTAAAAAATTAGAAAAAATGAAGTATTTTTAACTTATGAAAGAGTGATCGTATCTTAATAAAATTTCATATTTAGAAGGACCTCGAAACTCAGCTCTCTTGTTTAAAATCCCGACCGAACCCAGTGCCATTAAGGGGGACCGGAAATCTTGGAAAACGCTTAAAGCGGAGAGATTAGGATGAAACTTGGTGGAAAAAATGAGCACAAGCTCAAGATAGGTGACTGGCATAACCGGACTGGATCCGCTCTCTTTGGTGGAGTTGGGGTGAGGGGGAGTAATTTGGAAAATAAAAAAATGAGGTATTTGTAAGTTACGAACAGGTTATCGGATCTTAATGAAATATGATATCTAGAAGAATCTTATGCTTTAGAACACACATTTTAAATTTCGACTAGATCTGACGACACTGAAGGGAGTTGGAGGGGGAAACCGGAATTCTCGGAAAACGTGAAAATCGAGGTATCTTACGAATAGGTGATCGGATCTTAATGAAACTCGATATATAGAAGAATCTTATGTCTCTGATGCCCTATTTTCAATTCGAATCAGATCAGGGGATAAAAGGGTTGGAGGGGGGAAACAGAAATCTTGGAAACTGGAAATCTTGAAAAACGCTTAGGGTGGAGAGATCGGGACGAAACTTAAGGGATAGAATAAGCACAAGTTATAGATACGAGATTGACATAATTGGTACGGATCCGTTCTTTTTGGGGGAGCTGGGGGTTGTCAATTTGGAAAAATTAATAAAATTGAAGTATTTCTAACTTAAGAACGGGTGACCGGATCTTAAGGAAATTTGATATTTAGAAGGAACTCGTGTCTCAAATTTTTTATTTGAAATCACGACCAGATTTGTTGACATTGGGGGGAGTTGGAGGGGGAAACCGAAAATCTTGGAAAACGCCTATAAATTTTGTAGATACATGATTGACGTAACTGGACTGGATCCGCTCTCTTTGGGGTTCAATGCTTTGGCGAGTTTGGTGCTTCTGGACGTGCTAGGAAAATGAAAACTGGCAGGCGTGTCAGGGAGCTGCACAAATTGACTTGATAAAGTCGTTTTCCCCAATTTGACCATCTGGGAGGCTGAAGGGAGAGGAAAAATTAGAAAAATTAAGGCATTTTCAACTTAGAGTGGGTGATCGGATCTTAATGAATTTTGATATTTAGAAGGACCTTGCGACTCAGGGCTTTTATTTTAAGTCCCGACCGGCATTAAGCCTCTGATTTTCCTTTTAAAGCAACCTATGGAATCTTAGAATGTTGCCAGAGCTCATACCATATGAGCTTTTGGCTCCTTCGACCTCTTCACAAGTGCCATATGAGCTTTTAGCTCTTGTTAAATACTAAAAATCAATAGTATTCAACAAGTGAAACAAGTGGAAACTTAAAGGCAATATTTTCGATGACCGCGGCAGAATAGCTTATAGTTATTTGGAAATGACGCAGCCAAGGAATGACCGGAACAGTGAGAGGGACCGCGCAAATTTTTGACTTCACTCATTGAGAGAAAATCACTCTTTTTGGGCCTTGATTTTCAATTGCTAGAGAGGTAGGTATTTGGCATTCCTGAGATGTACCTGTGAGTGAACGAATGCAGATGTTCTATTTTATATATATAGGGTTTCTAGAAAAGGATGAAACTATTCTATGCGTTTTAGCGCTTCATCTTTGTAAAGGCTAGCTGGCTACCCTCACAAATAGAACTTGTGACAAATAAAATTTTCCAAAACCTTCGATCAAAGAAAATAATTAAAATTGTTGGAAATAGAATCTTCGCTGTTCTGAACTCTAAAATCGGACAATTTTTTCCGCATGCCTTCTTAGCTGAAACTAAAAGGTTTGCAGCAGGCTGGCATATACAGAACGAATATAAAACATTAAGTAGCAGAAGAGTAACAATCTGATAAATTGAACCGCTTTTACTTCGACTATCAATAATAATACCTTGACTGTAATACCTTTGACTGTCAATAATGATACCTTAAATCTTGGAATACAAGAAACATACCTGGAATAAATAAAATATGATGAAATATTTGTATACCCAAATTAGCTTCAGTTTACTGAAAAAACTTAAATTCTACGTTGTAGAGAATGTTATCTTTCACCTTCAAACCAATTAAATACCGCAATGAATTTATTTATAACTAATTAAGGGTTCGAATGACCGATTTTCAACATTACATATTTCAACAATGACAGTTATCAATGTTTCGACACTAATTGTCATTTATTTCTTCGCAACACTTCTCTTGTATTCTGTCCGGTAGCCTTTATTTGTACTTCTTAGGTGCTGAATTTGATTTCGATCAACCAGCTCTTGCGACATCCTCGATGATAAATTTCGAACTTTTGCTTACTGAAGTGTTTTCTTGACTGGGTTGCGTCTGACACCTCAACCAAGAAAAACAACAAAAATCCTCTTGCGAGAGACAAACTAAGAACACCGGCCGTAAATGCGCATGCTCGTAAAAAAATATTACAAGCTAGTATATTAGCCCATAGTGTTTGTTGTGTACAATATAATGTCTAGTGCAGCGAAAATTAAATTTCATCTGGAAATTTTCTAGACGAACTCTTGGCCCAACAATTTTGGAAAACAAATAAAACGAGTTACCTTCATTCTAACCTTCAAGAGACAAATAGTCAAAGTCATATAGTTTCTAAGAGTAAAGCCATGATACTGTCACTGCTTTTTTTTTACAGATATACAACTATACCATTATTTTAACCTTCTAAAACATACTTTTTTCAATCTGGGCTGTGGTAATAGTAATTTTACTACTTTCATTACCACGTTAAAGCCCAAAATATCTTGTTCTTTTCAAATTCTTTTTTTCAAAACTTAAACATGCACACATGATTTAGTCAAAAGTAGAATGTATTTGCAGTGTATAAAGCACTCAGTCTTAATGATTAAATTATAATAACTTGAGGCTATTGAACAGAAACTGCATTCATCTTAGAAAGAAAGGCCTATGGTGCATACGTAAACACGTATATACGGTCAGCAGAATAACCAGCGGCAACTATTTCTCGGTAACCATCTCCGTCAAGATCTGCAATTGCCATTTTCCCTGAAAGAAAGACAGTGCATTGAGTCCTCAAGTAGAGTCCGCATGAAGTAACTCCAGTCCACAAGGTCCATATAATGTGTTGGGGATCAACAGGCAAAGGGTAGTAAATCGAAGACGTTTGATGATATTTAGGTGGTTCTTGAGTAAAATTAAATTAAATAATTTCTGTTTTAACTGAAAGTAAGGAGCAACATTAAAACTCGAAACGAAAAAAAAACTATTCCGTATGTGAAGGGGTTAGCCCCCTTCTCAACACCTTACTCTTCATGTTAAAGTTTTTAGCACATTTTATAATGCTTCCTATTCTAATAAAACGGCCCTTGTGTTTCAGGAGTCGTTCTTAAAAAAATTTACAAACAGTCAAACTTTACCGTAAAGGGGAATTAAGAAAGGGGGAAACGCCTTCACATGCAGAATAATTTCCGTTCTTTTTGATTTTTAAAGTTGCTTCTTACGGTCGGTTGAAAAAACTTTTTTTTATTATTTAATTTCTGATCGTTTTTCAAAGAATCCCGGCAAACCTTGCTCACCCTCCATGAAAAACTGTCTCTCCTTACAAGAAATCCTTCTTAGAATCTTCATCCCTCATATAATACACCCCTTCCCCTAAAATTACCTCTGGAAAATTTCATCTTCGCTGAAAGTTCCTCAAGAACACCTTCACACATGAAATGGAGTCGCCAAAGAGAAATTAAGACAATTAATACGAATTTTATAAATGAAATATGGCAAATTTTTCCCCGTGTAAAATTTCCTTTGGAAAGCTCACCGCCAGAAATATCCATCCCAATAGAAAATCTCCCCGTAGAAAATACTCTTTTCCCATAGAAAATCCCCCTCAAAATATATATGTATATTTCATAATAATAATACTATATATAAGCAATGAACAAAGTTCGTAGCTTATTGTCTTACCCCAAGGGTTGTAGGGCCTAAGTCATCTTCAACGACGAAGTTATTACATCTTTCAACTATGCTAAACAAAATGGCTACCTTAAAATTCATATCGGACGTAGGCAGATATCGGACGTAAAAAAAGCAGCGTAGGAGGGGGCTAGCTGTCCTCTGATATTTCTGGTCACGTGAAAATGGTACTAGAACTTTTTATTTTTGATCAAATAAGCCCTCTCTCGATCTTCTAGGCTCATTGATTGATACAATAACTCCCGAGAAAAAAACAAAAACAACAAAAGATCATTAAAAACGCATCCATGATCTTTCTTCTGGCAAAAAAAAATACAAAATTCCATATTTTTGTATATAGGAGCTTGAAACTTTTACAGTATAGTTTTCTGATACGCTGAATCGGATGATTTGATTTGTATTAAGATTCCTTGAATTTTAAGACCTTTTTCGAAAATCAAATCGAGTTTTGTTTTAATTTCGAAGGGTGCAAGGGGTGTGGGCTGGTTGTCCTCTGATCACTTTTGACTCTTGAAAAGATAATTAGAACTTTTAATTTCCAATCAAATGAGCCCCCCTAAAAATTGTATGCATCAACCCGTTCAATAATAGCCCTATATGCCCGGGGCATAACTTACAACCCGTAACCTCGGGTACTGTGGATTGTGTCAGCCCTGGGGGCACTGTTATATGATCCTTGAACTATTTTGAATAAGATGGTCATCTCAAAACTTTGATCAGATGCATTTGGAGAAAAGAGGACGTAGGAAGGGGACTAGATGAACGCCAATAACTTTTGACTCTTAAAAAAGAACTACAACTTTCAATTCTTAATAGATTGGGCCTCCTCCAAAGTTTATGTTACAACCCCTTCCACAACAACCTTATATGCTCCTGGGTAATAGCGTGCAACTCTTGTCCTCAAGCTCTAGGGGGTTTAGTCAACCCTGAAGGCATTGTTATATGATCTTTGGACTATTCTGAACAAAATTATTGTCTCAAAATTTTGATTGGGTTCATTTTGGATAAAGAGGGCATGGGGAGGCTAGTTGCCCTCAAATCACTTTAGTCTCTTAAAAAGGCGTTAGAACTTCCAATTTAAAGTCGAATGAGCTACCTCGGAAGTTTATAAGCCCATTACTTCCATAAAAACGTTTTATGCCCCAGAAACATATTTTACAATCTTCGCCCCAAACTTAAGGATGGGAGAGGGTGTTTTAGAGGTGACTACTTATAGTTCTAATCATGCAGATGAAAAATTCTTGATTTTAATCACTTAGGTTTAAACAGAATGCAACCTGCTTACTCAAATAAAAACTTGGTGACGAGAGGATTTCGTGGATATCGAGGCTAGTTAGACTGGATGGTCAATTCTCGAGGAATATTCTACCAGAAGTTAGCCCGACACGCTCTTCTTCAACATCCAAGCTTTTCCTTCTAAGTGGGGGTTAAATCAGTGTCTACAACAGATGTGAGTATTAGGTCAAAGAGTTTGATCAGCACGATGGAAGACTAAAAGCTTGAGCCTCATCCCAAATAAAGAGAGACTTTTTTGTTAGATTTGAAGACTCAAGACCTCACTTGAGTAAAGCTAGTCCATGCTATAAGACACGAATCTTGACCTCCAACCTGGATGTAGCAAATACTATCTTTACGAAGGCCGAAAGATGTGCCTCCAGCCAAGAAAAGAAATGCTAGTTTCATTCAGTCTTTGGGAACCCAAACAAAGCGAGGACTTATTTGTAGGGGCTGAAATTCTGAGCCACACTGAAGCAAATTTCTGTTAGAACTTTTCCTCAACCCCTAGCCTTGCGGCCCACGATTACCCTTTGCAGGCTAAAACGATATTATATCTTTTTGTATAGAGCTAAAAATTGTTTTAACGTGATATGTTACCTGATGTTGTTGCTTGAGTATCAACCAAAATCTGCTTTTCATACGTCCAATCAGTTGGATCTTCGGACAGAGGTCGCAATATATATACCTTTCCATCATCGTCACCAGATACTGTTAGCCAGGGCTTATGCTGCCTAAAAATAAACTTTGACATTTAATCAATTATTGACTATCTTCATATTTGAAAAAAAGAAACTTTAGATTACAGCTTTTTAAGGGATTTCAGATTCCTGTTTGGGATTAACACTTGCTGGACCTGCAAGTAAACGCCCAAGATAACTTGTTGTAACTGTTAATTTTTATTTGACCATGGCTGATTTTTTTTTTAATTGAGGCATCCTATCTTCAATCCAGCATTAAATGCCCAAGTACAACGCACTTCAATTTTTATTCGAATGCAGTCAAGCTAATCTGAAAGATAGGATTTAACCTTAACAAATAGCAAATGTTTAGAATCGACATGAAATATAGAACATTTCAATATATATAATTTCCTTACTTCCGTTGTTTACAATTAAATTTTACATGGACGATATTGAAAACTACTTTGTCATTTACTGTCGTGAATAGCACGATAACCTGATCGCGCAGCTAGAAGCTGCATGACTTCAGCTAATTCTTTCACTGAACATGGGAAACTTTTCATACCACAATCAGATTATCCCTTTGCTTAGATGAAGTGAAATAAATACCAGGGGTTTGCCAACTTTCAGAAACCATTTAAGTCAGGTGCAAGTGTTATGAAAGCGTGGCAAGCATGGGGTAACTGTTCCACGAGTGGCAAAACTGTGCAGCACATGTTGCGCTCTTAGATATGTGTCAGGTGGTAGAAAATGGGTAACCCCATGATATGCATATATCATTCTAGATTTGTGACCCGCAAGTTAAGTAATGACAAGGGAGAATGTTACTTAGACAATCAGATTTTACTTCACCCGATGAAAAAAGATTGGGGGGGGGGTAAATATTTCCCTTTTATTGTTTTCTGAATTACACTCGTAAAGTAAATTTGTATGCTCGGCCAACTTATGCATAAAATCAATAAGATCATTGGGCATATGCACTTGGAAAAATATACCATTAATATCTTTTTAAGACACAATGATCAAAGCAGTCTTTTTCTCTTTTTATAAAATATCTTAGAAAGACTTTACGTTATTTCTCCTCAAATCACCCATACGAGCTGTAATTAGAATAGCATTTTGTCGTTTTTACATATGAAAATGCGTTATATTCTATTACACCTTACATTGCAGTTCAGTTTTAAAGTTTGGACAAAACATAGCTCATTACAACTCTTTCAAATATGCAATACAAAACAGAACAGACAACACACTCACAAGAAACAGATTTCATTATCGTGCAAATCAAGCCCAGTGAAGCTCATCCTCTGTCCATCAAACAGTTCGTGGTAACGAACTGTAGTAAGGAGCGACCCGGATCAATAGTAACCAAAACTCTAAAAATGGAATTTTTATACCAATACCTACATCAAAAGAATTGCATTTTAATGCTGATTTTAAATATATAAGTTTCATCAAGTTTAGTCTTACCCATCAAAAGTTACGAGCCTGAGAAAATTTGCGTTATTTTAGAAAATAGGAGGAAACGCCCCCTAGAAGTCATAGAATCTTAACCAAAATCACACCATCAGATTCAGCGTATCAGAGAACCCTACTGTAGAAGTTTCAAGCTCCTATCTACAAAAATGTGGAATTTTGTATTTTTTGCCAGAAGGCAGATCACGGATGCGTGTTTATTTGTTTTTTTGTTTTTTTTTTCCCAGGGGTGATCGTATCGACCCAGTTGTCCTAGAATGTTGCAAGAGGGCTCATTCTAACGGAAATGAAAAGTTCTAGTGCCCTTTTTAAGTGACCAAAAAAATTGGAGGGCACCTAGGCCCCCTCCCACGCTAATTATTTTACCAAAGTCAAC
Organism: Artemia franciscana; assembly: GCF_032884065.1. Classification (NCBI taxonomy): domain Eukaryota; kingdom Metazoa; phylum Arthropoda; class Branchiopoda; order Anostraca; family Artemiidae; genus Artemia; species Artemia franciscana. The sequence continues at coordinate 17,982,161 of NC_088877.1, forward strand.
GGATCAAAATTCTGAGATAGCCATTTTATTCAGCGTAGTCGAAAAAACTTATAACTATGTCTTTGGGGACGACTTACTCCCCCACAGTCCCCATGGGAGGGGCAACAAGTTACAAACTTTGACCAATGCTTACATATACTAATGGTTATTGGGAAGTGTACAGGCGTTTTCAGGAGGATTTTTTTGGTTGGGGGAGGGGCTGAGAAGAGGGGGATATACTGGGGGAACTTTCCATCGATAATTTTTCATGGGGGAAGAAAATCTCCATGAAGGGAGCGCAGGATTTACTAGCATTATTTAAAAAAAAAAAAAACAATGAAAAAATAAATATGAAAAAGTTCTTTCAGCTGGAAGTAAGGAACAGCATTAAAACTTAAAACAAACAGAAATTATTACCCATTTGAGGGGCTCACCTCCTCCTAATACCTCGCTCTTTACGCTAAAGTATTTTTAGTAATTTCAACTATTTATTCTACGGCTTTTGTGATTCTGGGGTCATTCTTAATGAATTGGGACAAAATTTAAGCTTCAATGTAAAGAGCGAGGATCTGACAAGGGGGCGAACCCCCTCATATATGTAATAAAAATATGAGCATACAAAAGGTATTTACGTAAGCTAATTTATAAGTTACGTAAATCTTTTACTAATAAAAATATTCGTACAAAATTAAAAGTTCTAGTTGCCTTTTTAATTAACCAAACAATCGGAGGACAACTAGGCTTCCTCCCCCGCTCTTTTTTTCTCAAAATCATTCGATCAAAATTATGACAAAGCCATTTAGCCAAAAAAAAATAAAAAATGCAAATTTTGTTTTAATTATTCCTCTGCGGAGAGCCAAAATCAAAACATGAATTGATTCAAAAACGTTCAGAAATTAAATAAATAAAAAAGTTTTTTTAACTCAAAGTAAGGAGCGACATTAAAACTTAAAACGAACAGAAATTACTTCGTATATGAAAGAGGCTGCTTCCTCATCAACGCCCCGCTCTTTACGCTAAAGTTTTTTACTGTTTTAAAAAGAAGAATTGTGAGACAGAGTCAAACTTTAGCGTAAAGAGCTTCTTTTTAAAGGTTTGTTGTGGGGCAAACAGCACAATATTATACCATCGAAAGAACCATAAACAATACGCTAAGTCACGAAATACATACAAAATAAACGAAAAGGAAAATATACACTAAAATACAGTAAAGAATACTTATAAAACGGATAGTAATAATGGCTATAGTGATAACCAGAAACAAAGAAAATAGTGAAATCAGAAAGTACAAAATCAGCAGTAAAATATATAAAAAAAAGACGAGAATTCTAATAATTGGAAAACTCCTCAAGATAGTTTTAAAAGAAGAGAACAAATATATCAACTGACATAGAACTCAAAAGTGAAATAAACTCAAAAATGCTGAATAAACTAAAATCAAGTTTATTTTCCGCAGTTACGTGCTCTAGAGACAAAAGGCCTGTATCTGTGTAGAGGTCGGATGATTTTTAAATTAAAATCAAGTTGCCATTAAAACTGGATTATTATTGCCATTAACTGGAGATAAACCAAAGACAGAAAAACTGAGCGAGAGGCAAAGCTGCCATAAGCCTTTTCACGACTGTATAAAAATGATGTCATTTTAAATTGTTGATAGAACGTCTATTACACATTCACCCATCCTGGGGCAGAGCTAAGGTAGATAGTCATAGAACTAAGATATGATCCTAGGAAACCTAGGAGGATGAAATGTTTCTTTTATAGCTCTATTCTGAGAAGAATGAAGAGCTGTGTAAGATATGGCAACAGAGAGCTAAGTAACAATATGACAGATATGTAAGCACATAAACATGATGCAGGGAAAGCATTGTATCAGAGAGAAGATAAGAATTCTTGCGCCACAACATGGCTGACTGCCTATGGACAAGGGAGCGAATACGGATTATATGGGTTTAATGAGCAATCAAGATTTAGAGTAAGGAGCTTTGCGTATGTGAACTAAGGTATGGTATTACTTCCACATTGTAGATGGACAGTAGGAATAGGCTCAGATATTTGATTTGGTTGCTTAAAATACACCCTTGTACTTTTTGGCTGCTCAGTATCATACCATTCTTTTGACTCAACAAATTAGACCTGTCGAGTAGTTTTTGGGCTTTGAATGTGGTTGAGCAGAGACGGTCTGTAATGTAAACTAAAACAAGGGGAGGCCAAGGACTGACAGATCCTTAAGGAAAACCTTTGTTCATACCAGATGGTAAAGAAGAAACAGATTTCCAATTGATGCATAATGGTACCTTCAAAGCAGGTAATACTTGAAGCATTCGCCAGGTACTCCATGCGAATCAAAACACGAAAGCTTTCTAAGAACAACCATACAATCAACAACGTCCAGATCCTTAGAAAAATCTAAGGAGATATCTAGGACACGTAGAGCATTGTCTCGACTGATGCTCAAAAACTCAGTTGTATCAATGAAAACTTGCAAGGTTGGGAGAGAAGGCCAGACACCATAATGATGACATGAACGAAGGGGGCTACAAAAATCAGACAGCACTATACGTAAAATAAGATACTTTGCTTTAAAATTCCTTTTCAAGGGATCTTTGGCGCCATAGGAAGAAGAAAAATGGGTCTTTAATTACCAATAACCAATGAAATAACCAATGAGGCATGTCCTTTTTTATGTATCGGGATAAATTTGGCTACCTTGAAAATTTCAAATACTAGACATAAGAGACAAAGTGATCAGATTCACAGAGGGCTCTGAAATAAGAAGAATTTTTTAAAGATTGTATCTAAATTGTGGCGATCACAAGAGAACAGAAGTAATGACTGATTTGTTAGGAGAGTGTCATTTAGCACTTTATAGGGTGAGACCGCTGCGGAAGGCTGGATCGGTAAATACCGTACCGTACCTATCATATAAATATGGTATTTATCGATCCGTACGACTCAGATAATGTGGTTATGAGGACAAATTAAGTTTGCTTTGAGACAGAGCTTCATGAATAACGGTACATACTTTATGAAAATTTCCCCTACAGTTCTGGATTTTTTTTATACAAAATACTGCTTTTTTGCAAAACTGAAAATATAAGTAAACAATTTGTATATAGCCCATTTCTAGCGAAGTGACCTATGTCACGATTCTGACTGGTCACTTTGACTAGGCGTGTCCTCCAGTGCAAACATTTTACAAGACTTGTAGTCACCCAAGGATATTTTGGGGCAAAGCATTTCTTCCGTTTTTACAGTGGTGAATGCCACTGTTGCCACTGTATGTCTGTAGGTGACTGGTAAACAGAACAGCTGATTCACAACAGATACACGAGACATATCTTCAAGTGGAATAGGATAAACGAATTATGCCTGTCGCTGTAAAACAGGTAAGTCCTTCATTGGACGTTAAACCAGCTCAATGTAAAACCGGCTCACTTTGTTCTTCTTGGGATGGCTTACCATCAGGGGATATGACACATGAAAAAAAAATCGGGAAATGGCCAGATAGGTTCAAAAGAACTCGGCCCAAAGAAATGTTAAGGTTAGAAGTATGAGAGATAAAAATATTATCAATTAGACTGGCGTACCCCTTGATTTGATCTATTATAATAGAAATAATCGCAGTTGGAAGAAGGCCAGAAGAAGAAACAACATCAAAAAATAATAACTCGCATTATCAGGCCCATTTTTAAGTATTTCAGTGAATGTCATCAAAAATACAGACTCGTTTTTTAACAAAATGACCTATGCATGGCAGTCATTCAAAAAGATTACAAAAAATATCGGTGGAGAATGGGAGCAGTTAAATAAAGGTGCAGAAGTCACAAGATGTGAAGTTACAACGCGAGTTAGACATTGACTCGATGACTGGTCCTCAATGTGATCAGTACTAGTACAGTACAATTAATATTAGCATAACTGAAAAAAGGAGAATTGATGAAAGATAACTTTTTTCAGGAAAGATAATCTGTCTTATCCATCATTAAATAAAACTGGTAATAGTGAAATGAATAAATCTTAATTTGCTTGGAAAAAAAATACGGGAATTCAAACTGGGTAATTTTTGTTCTTCAGTTGTTAAAGCCGTACTTCAATGGTGTTACGTGACATTTTTCTCATAATTTAATATACCCCTCTACTTCTACCTAAGCTGAGCATGCAGAAATAAATACACTGAATTGTTTTTCAGGTATCTCATTTCGATTTTTAGACATTTTAGCCTTTATATTTTTCAGGTTTTTTTTTAATAGAAGATTTTCATTCCTTTGCTTGAAGACTAAGGAATAAATATGTTATACGCTTGAAAATGGAAAAGAAATATGTAACAACTTATTTCAGTTGAAAACTTGAGATCCACTTGAGTTTTCACACTCTACTGTAAAATCCATGTCATGTAAAAAAAAACTTTTTAAGAAGGCAGGTCACCTTCCCATTACCAACTTTGTCTTTTAAACTCACCTTCCATCATCAAGAATCCCATTTTCATATGCCAAAGAAGGATAAAACGGTTTTTAAGCTTACCTTCCATCATCAAGAATCTCATTTTCATATGCCAAAGAAGGATAAAACGGTTTTGGTGATCCAGGCGACATGCTTTGACCTCCAAATATATAGTTTGGTTCAAATCCGTCAGCTATTGTAATTCGGTTCCAGCTTCCCTCCCTAGATTGGCAATATGTTCAGAATTACTAACTAGGTTAAAAGTTGCTTGGTTGCTGAAACAGCAATGTAGTAATCAGATTTACAAAGGCAACGACTTCTCTTTTTGTCTTTTCTTTCTTATATAAATTATATAACCGATTCATAAGAGCGGGATTTCTTACAACCTTAGCATGATCAGAAAGCTCAATTAAGCCTTAGATTTTTTAAAAGTTTTTTTCGCATTATTTGTGTTACTTAAAACCAAAAGAAAAACTAAGCAAGAGGCAAAAACTCACAATGACAGAAAACAAATTGGACATATAGAAAAAATATCTTACTCATATATAAGTATACTTTGCAAATTCATCACAAAACAAAAGTATAAAATACTAACCTTGCTGGAAACATTTTACTGTCTCATATCCTTACCAAGATAGAAAAAAAGTAAGAAAGAACATACACTAACGAAATGTTTAAGTCAAAATGTTTCTATTTGATCTCAATACTCTCATAATGTGAATAAAATATAAACGAAAATGCCCTTTACGAACCGAATAGTCTGACAATTGATAAATTAATAATATATTGGACAGGCTTTGTGTTTACCATGCAAAGTTTTGCGTCTTATAATGGTTTTCCTGATTGGTTACCCTCATCTGCTTTCCTCATTTTTCTAAATAGGTTCCAACTTCTAACTGTCTTTATCAAACAGTTCGTTGTAACGAACTGTAATAAGGAGCCACCCGGCTCAATAGTAAACGAAACTCTAAAAACAGAATTTTGATGCTAAAAGATATATCAAAAGAATCGGATTTTTATGCATTTAATCTTTGTCATCAAAAGTTATGAGCCTGAGAAAATTTGCCTTATTTTGGAAAATAGGGGATAAAAACCCCTAAAAGTCATAGGATCTTAACGAAAATCACACCATCGCATTCAGCGTATCAGAGAACCGTATATAAAAATTTCAAGGTCCAATCTTCAGAAATGTGGAATTTCATATTTTTTGCCAGAAGACAGAACACGGGTGCGTGTTTATTTGTTTGTTTGTTTTTGTTTTTTTTTTTTCCCAGGGGTCATCGTATCGACCAAGTGGTCCTAGAGTGTTGCAAGAGGGCTCATTCTAACGGAAATGAAAAGTTCTAGTGCCTTTTTAAGTGACCAAAAAAATTGGAGGGCACCTAGGCCCCCTCCCACGCTTATTTTTTTCCCAAAGTCAACGGTTACAAATTTTGAAATAGCCATTTTTTTGTTCTGCATAGTCGAAAACCATAATAACTATGTCTTTGGGGATGACTTACTCCCCCACAGTCCCTGGGGGAGGGGCTGCAAGTTACAAACTTTGACCAATGTTTACATACAGTAATGGTTATTGGGAAGTGTATTGACGTTTTCAGGGGGATTTTTTGGTTTGGGTGTGGGGTTGAGGGGAGGGGGCTATGTGGGAGGATCTTTCCTTGGAGGAATATTTCATGGGGGAAGAGAAATTCAATGAACAGGGCGCAGGATTTTCTAGCATTACTACTAAAAAAAAAAACAATGAAAATATAAACATGAAAAAGTTTTTTCAATTGAAAGTAAGGAGTAGCATTAAAACTTAAAACGAACAGAGATTATTACGCACATGAGCGTTTCTAAAAATACTTTAGCATAAAGAGCGAGGTATTTAGGAGGAGATAAATACTTCGCTCTTTATGCTAAAGTATTTTCAATAATTTGACTCTTTGCCACAATTCTACTTTTTAAAACAATTAAAAACTTTAGAGTAAAGAGAGAAGGATTGCAGAGAGGACAACCCATTTCATATACGGAGTAATTTCTGTTCGTGTTAAGTTTTAATGTCACTCCTTACTTTCAGTTAAAAAAAATAATTTTTTTTATTTAATTTGCCAGGAAGCAGATCACAGATGCGTGTTTATTAAGATTGATAAAAATAAAAATTTTCTTTCATTTACCCTATTTTAATTATTTTTCTTAGGTTAACGTGTATCACCCTAGGGTCATCGTGAATTTCTGGCATCATTGTGTACTATGCAGACAAAATAGAAATAGTTCGGTACTGCCGACATTTTGTTTATACTTGGCTGTTAAAGATAAAGTGTATTTGTGCTCTGATTTTTTTTTTTTTTTTTTTTTTTTAATGTTCTGACAGTGGTGTCAGTCTGCTCTGCAAAAACAATATTAACTACCAGCAAAAAAGGATAATGAAAGCAGTGGTAAAGGGATTCACTGCTTAGAAAGAAACTTTTACTTAATTTGTGAGATGATAACTAAGGTGTCATTTTTTTTAGTTCAAAACTCCCCAACCTTCGTTGGTCTCCAAAATTTCTAGTCTTCTTCAACATTATTTGGTACTTAGTAGTGGTCTACTCAATTTGAGCTGAAATTTCGACTTTTCTTGAAAATGAAGCTGTTTTTCAAGCTATTGTCTTAACAAGGACATTGTAAATTTTGGCAATATGTTGAGGTAAACCTTTTCCGTAATTAACATCTACTGCCTAGTAGGTTTTGTTACTTTTTCTTAGTCAGTTCTCCCAGTCAAGTTTAATTCATTTTCATGCTTTACCATCAATAGTAGTTTTCTAATTAGGGAACTTGATTATGAACAATTTATTGAGTTTTCTCCAATTTTTTGAAATTTGAGAATGATTTGCGTCGTCAAGTCTACTACATGACTATTATTTATAAGCAATAAGAACATGTTTAATTAAGGAGTTGAGTCAGGTACCAAACGCTTAATGGTTAATTAAATCTTTGGAAGACTTCTTGGATTTCTGTGGCTAAATTTATCGGTTCTAAATTATTCATTTGCGATTCATTTAAGCTACTTTTTAGTTAGAACATTGATTTAAGCTAGATGTGGGTCTTAGACTTGAGTGCTATGATTTATTCGAGTACTAAGTACTTTACCTGTTAGGATTTGGCTGCTTAATCCTCCATTGAACTTAGTAGAGGCCCTTTATTATTGAGCAGTGACACTTTTGGTCCTTTCCCACTATTTATATACATCCCTTTAAAGAGTTGTTTATCGAATACTGAATTATTTTATTTTTAGTTTGACATCACACCATATATATCGCTAGTTGTTTTATCCTGATTATATGTTGTATTGTATGCGCTAAATACAGTACGTATGCTTAGGTTGTGATGCAAACAATAAAACAGTGCGTGGTAACGAACTGCAAGTAAGGAGCGATGCGGCTCAATAGTAACCCGAACTCTAAGAACTAAATTTTGACATAAATATATAAAATTAAATTAAATTAAAACTATATAAAATAAATCAAAAATAATGGTACCCATCAAAAGCTACGAGCCTTAAAAAATGTTTCTGATTTTGAAAAAGGGGATAAATGCCCCCAAAATATCAAGTGATCTTACTGAAAATAGCCCCATCAGATTTTGCACACCAGAGAACCCTACTGTAGAAGTTTGAAGCTCCTATGTACAAAAATGTGAAAATATACATTCTTTGCCAGAAGAAAGATCATGGATGCGTGCTTATTTGTTTGTTATTTTGTTGTTTGGGGTGATCATATTAAACCAGTAATCGTATATTCTTAGTAATTTTAAAAGAGCTATTTAATCTAATGAAACGGCCTTTGTGATTCAGGAGTCATTTTGAAAGAATTGGGAGAAAATTTGAACTTTAGCGTAAAAAGCGAGGTACTGGCAAGGGGCGACCTCTCTCATATACGTAATAATTTTCATCCGCTTTAAGTTTTAATGCTGCTCCTTACTTTCAGTTGAAAAAACTTGTTTTGTATTTATTTTATCTGTGGTTAAAACAGACAATTCTCTCTTTTCGTATTCACAGGTACTGTTTAGCCATAACAGTGAAAGCTCAGGTCCCGGATGTTATTCGGAAATATTGAACAATACTCAGTTCAACTTAATAGAATTAAAATTTATAATTTCAACTTTAATAGAAATTAATAGGTTTAAAGGAAGCTTCTAGAGAAAAGCCCCGAAAAGAGTACAAATTCACTCTTTCAGAGATCTTGAGAGTTTTCATTCCCAAAAGTGGTCGTCGCTATACAAAATTTTCATGGTGTTACCAAGAGATATTGCAAAATTTTCATGCATGTAAGCTAGAGATATTGGCATAAGTTCTCGGGTATATAAAGTGATTCCAAAGGCATAGTTTTTGAACCGTTGGACTATGTTGAATAAAACAGCTATCTCAAAATACTTTTTATGTATCTATTATTGTCAAAACCCTGTTTTTTAAAGTTTTTGGTTACTACTGAGTCGTGTCGGTCTATATTTATTGTTCTTTAAAACGAAATTTTGGATCATAAACTCATGCAGGGTTTATGGAGCATCAACAACTTTCTTTTTTACGGAAAATTATGTTTTGTGTTTATATGTGTTATATTTTGTGTAAACATAAGTTTGTTTATATCGTTCATTGTAATTTTTTAGTTTAGGTTTTACTTTTTCATCCACTTTAGTTTATGCCCGTTTTAGGTTTGATTTAAGCAAATTTCTGCTTTTCATAGGTTTTGAATTTGCCGTTAACTTTTCTTGAAAAAATATTTTTGAATTATTAAAATTGATAAAATTGTTTTTACAACATAAAAGGAAACAAGGGTAAACTTACGGGAAAGAGTCGGGGATTTCATAGACATAAACACTCCCAACTTTGATGCTTGTGTTGTATGCGGTAGCAAGAAATTCAATTTTTCCATCTCTGTTGAAATCATCAACATATACATCGAAAACTTGACCACAGGTGTCGTCAATGATAATTGATTGAATCTAAAATCGTTAAAAGAAAATTTATGTCATCATTTCAAGTAAACTATTAAGAAATATATAGCTCGAGTTACGATTTGGAATGAGGAAAATTACATCGAAGAAGGGGCTGTGACTCTGTTCCCATATACAACCCCTATATAGCAAACTCCTGGCATTTGAATAGCCACAACTTTTTAAAACTCAAAGGCGTGAGTTTTGATGGAAATATTTACTCAGTTGGAGGTGCGTGGAATTACTTGAAACACAACCTTAAGTCATATTTTTTAAAACAGAATAAAATATTTCTTCTTCTTATTCTTATTCTTCTTATAAGTATTACTGCCCTTTTTCTTTAACTGTTTCTCGAAGGAAAATAAGACCGATATTCAAGTAATAGATTTAGTAAAGATCCATTTAGTTGCACTAGTTAAACCAATTAAAAGAGAGTTTTTCAGGGGAAATTAAAAAACGAGTTTAAATCTTAAAACGAAAAAAAAACCAGCTAAAGTGAATAAATGAAGCCTAAAACGAACAGCAGTTAACTTGACAATCAGGCCAAGTATATAAACAAACAGAAATTTGTTATGAATAGATAAGTAAATCTTAGAACAGTTGTAGATTAAAATTAATAATCTAGACAATATAAAAAACTTCCGCAAATAACGACAGAACCTACCCCACAATTGTTCTAAAGGTTATATTGTCATTTAGATTCTACTGAAAATTAAAAAGACTACCTCAAACCTATCTTATTTTTAAGTTTTATTTGAGGTGGTAGTTTTGAACCCTTTTCAATGAGATAAAATGGAAAAAAATTAAGGATGAAAACAAAGCAAAATATAATTATTCTTGTACGCATTTGATGAGCCGCAGTTATATAAAACAAATTTTTAAGTTATACAGGAAAATTTAGGTTGGGTGAAGAAAGGGATTTCCAATCATAAAAATTAAAAATGTATGTATGACTCGGTAAGGGTTTCTGCAAATAGCAAGAACCCCAATTTTCTGCTAAAAAAAACTAATAAATGGGGAGTGGGGTTTTGTTTGAGAGGATCAATGGGTCAACAACATGGTTCAATCATTAGATTCAAAATTTTCAAAAGGTTCCCGTTGAATTTAGCAACAACATGCAAATCTTTCTGCAAAAAAGATAGTGTGAGCGATGGAGGAGAAATATTTCCACTTTGTACCTCCAGTAATACAATTTGAAAGGCTATAAAGTTAACGATGGGTATTTGAAAGATCATGAGACTACTTCAAACCTCCAATCATGCAGACTGAAAATTGGCTTGTGCCTCCAGTTTAAACAAAATTACAAATGTCTAACTTTCTGACAAAAACCGGCCAATGGCTAACAAGGGGAAATGCCTTAGGCCCGCTTTGTGACCCTATTCATTCAAAATTAAGGCAGTAGTGTTGACTAATTAAGTGACAGACTAATGTGTCTTCCATGCATGTATAATTTGAAATACACCTTTATATATTAAGTAGCCAGAAAATAAAAAATAAGAATACACTGGAATCACAGCCGTTGTTACTAAGTCGATACTGCTTCTCTCACTCAAATTTTGGCTAATTTAGATTTTTCATCGTATTTGCCAAATCCAGCAAAGCTGGAATTCTCAGGGTTGTTTTCGCACGGAGGAGGGATTCTCCTCAGAAAAACTTCTCCTTGGGGGAATCATCATCAGTAAAAATTCTCCTTGGGGGAGTTTTCTGTGGAACTAGATATCGATTGGGGAGATGGAGGATTTCCAGGAAAATTTGCCACCTAGGAGAATAAAGGCAAGACCTGAAAAACGATCAGAAATTAATTAAAAACAGGTCTTTTTCAAATGAATTTATGCTAAAAAGAATTTTTCAGGCGGAATTTTCCGCAAGAAATTTTCTGATGCAGAGGGATTTTTAACAAGGATGGGATTGTTCGGGACAATTTCTTGTAGGGAAGGATTTTAAGCGAGAGGAACTTTCAACGGAGAAATTTTTCGTTGAGAAATTTTCCCTAGAGTGGAAAGTGGATTTCCCGGGAATATTTTAAAACGATCGGAAAGAAAATAAGAAATAATTTTTTTCTAGTGAAAATAAGAAATAACATTATAACTTAAAACGAACAGGAATTATTCCGTAAATGAGGGGGAATGCCCTCTCTTCAATGCGCCGTTCTAAAGTTTGACCTTTTGTTCCAACTCTTTTAAAGAGTTTCTTTAAGAACGATTCCTGAAACACAAGGCGTGTTTAACTGAAAAATTTCAGCCTGAAGAGAGGGGTATTGATGAGGGGGCATCCTTCCTTATATATGGAACAATTCCTGTTCATTTTAAATTTTAATGTTGCTCCTTACTTTCATTAGAAAAAACATGTTTTTTTATTTAAACCAAGCACAAGATCAGTCAATTCGTATACGCACATTAAGAGGATCGTTCCATCCACCAGGTGCACTTTTATCAATAAAATAGAGCGTCACTTTTTGTTGCCAAAATTCCCCTCCTAAAATGCAGTCATAAGTAACACCATTGGAAGTTAACTCCAGTGTTCTGAAATGTACGTCTGGTCCCATAGTAACTAGAACATGTTGATTCCATCCTTCAACAGCTGCACCAGGGTTTTCAAGCCAAGCCAGTTGTTGCTCTTGATCAGCTACGAAGAAAACGATTGTGATCAGATTTTTTAATTGTTTTTTCTTTTAGACTTCAATATCATGAAGTATACCTATACTGGAATTAATAAAATTAGTTCAATATTATGTTGTTTTGTTTTTGTTTTGTTTTTTTTTTTCAATTACAAAAACACTGTGTTAACTAGTATCAGTTCAACACATATTTTTATTTTTGTCAACGCTTGTCTCGTAATTAAAATAACTCCAGTATTGCTCTTGTTTTTCTTTAAAAAAAATTTATATATTCATTGTTCTTGGAAAAGGTTTGAAGTTTGACTCTTTCTCACTCTACTTATTAAAACAATAGAAAACTGAGCGGTACGTTGAGGAGGGGGCAGCCCCTTTCATATACGGAATAATTTCTGTTCGTTTTAAGTTTTAATGTCGTTTCTTACTTTCAGTTAAATAAACTTTATTTTTTATTTAATTGAAAAGTAAAGGTCAAACATGCATACATTTCCAAATAACATGTTCTATACGTAAACAGTAAACGAATTACCTAACTTACAGCCCTTGTTCTGGGGGCTGTGAGGGGGTTGATTTCCCCAAAGGTGTAATTACAACATCTTTCACAATGTTGCAGAAAGTGGATGTCTCAAATATTTTGATTGAACGTTTATTTTGGAAAATAATGGTCGTGGGGGGATGCCATCAATTCACTTTCGACTCTTAAAGTACCACTATAACTTCCAATTTCCAATTAAATTAGTCCTTTTGAAATTTCATACGACTACCCATTCTGTAAGAACCTCATATGCATTCAGTGCATACCTTACAACCCTTGTCCCCAGGTTCTGAGGGTCTATTTCAAGCTCAAAGTTCTTTTTAAATAAGCTTCAGACGAGTTTGAAAAAAAATGTTATTTCAAAATTTTTATAGGATTCATTGGAAGATAAGAAGATGTTGAGTGGGGCTAGTTTCCCTCCTATCATTTTTGACTCTTAAAAAGAACACTACAACTTCTGATTTCGAATTGAATGATCACATCCGAAATTTATACAACGAACGAACCTTTCCATAAAAACCTCAAGTGTTAACAATGGGCAATTAATATGACCTATAGCCCTTGCCCTGAGAGCCTTAGGGGGGGATCATCCACAAAGACACAATTAATGAACCTCTCAAATATGTTTAACAAGATGGCTATCTCAAAATTTGTATTGGATGCGTTTGGGGAAATGATGGGGGTAGGGGTTGTTACCCTTCAATAATTTTTTATTACAAAAAGGGCACTAGAAATTTGATTGCCATTCCAATGAGCCCCCTGTGAAGTTTATACGACCACCCTCTCCGTAAACCTTATACGCCCCTCGCCGTGAGGGCTCTGGGGGCTTTTAATCATTAAAGACATAATAACCCTTGTTCTGAGGGCAGCGGGAGGGGGTTGTCATCCTCAAAGACATAATTTCCAGATCTTGCAACTGCGTTGAACAAAATGACCATCTTAAATATTTTGATTGTATATGTTTGGAAAATAATGGAGGTCGGACTGGCGTTGCCCTCCAATTACTTCTGACTATTAAAAAGGACATTAGCCCTTTCAATTTCCAATAGAATAAGCCTTTTTCGAAGTTTCTGCTACAACTCTTTTTATACGAAGTGCCCTGGTCTAAAAACAAAGAAAAAATAATACATTGTGCCAACATCGCTGCCTGGATAGGCAGCGCAATAGTGCTACAAAGTTTCGGCTGATTTTAAGCAGGTTGAATTGACCGGACTAAAAATCTAGTTTATTTGGCTGAATCCCCATTGGACCATAAGAAAAAAAAAATCTAGCATTGCAAAAAAAATCTAGATTATAGGATGGCTTGTATTATCCTGGCCCTTGCTGCATAGCCTTATGGCATATTGGTCTTGGTTATATTTAGGTGAAATGTAAAATTTGGCATGAAAAAGTGTTTTAGAGGTATTATTTTTGAATAAAATTTTTTGAACTAAAAAATCTATTAGTTGCTAGTTCTTTTAGATCAACATCATAAATCCATTTTGATGTTACAAATTTAATGTGATGTATCTTTGTCTTGCTTTAAATTTTCCCTTCCCGTTATATGTATTCCGAAGTATCATATTTGCTAATTTGCCTTTTTTTATTGTTTTTAGTAGTTTCTGTTCGTATTTCGCGTGTAGCCAGTGCAGAGTTAGACCCCAGTTGAGAGCCAATATTATTGCCTGCAATGCAAAAGGTGTTGAGATAACTGAAAAAAGTGGCTTGGGGTTTCTATTTCACCTAGAAATTAGCCATAAGGACCACTTCTTTTAGGAAAAGTAAAAAAAATCATGACCTAATCGCTCATTTTTCTTCAATTTCAACAGCACCCATTAGAAAAGGGCTTAAGCAAACAAATAAAACATGGAGTTTTTAGTAAGCTATTACAAAGTTCTTGTCTTATTTATGAACTGTCAAATATTCCTTCTTTGTTTGATTTTTGATTTTTTTTTTTTTTGTATTGATTCTTTTTAATTCGACTAATGTATATTTTTCCCTTTATTCTTCTTTGTGTTGATTTTTTTAGTTCGACTAATGTATATTTTTCCCTTTATATAATAAGCCCGATCTAATCTTATCAAAAGTATTTACAAACTGCTTCAATAGACACAGTTTGATATCTAGTAGAGGAAGCAGAGGAATAATTTTCTCTGATTGGTCTAATTGAACATTGTTGAGATTCTTTTCCCCATTAACCGTGCTTTTTCTCTAAGGTCACTCTTTTCCATCAGAGTAACGTGTTTTATCTCTACTATCCCAGAGGCACAAGATGTCAAGATATTTTATTTCACTGTTGCGATGAATCTCCGAACTCTGGTAAATGTCAAAATTCACCTTAGAATGTTCGAAATTCTTTTTTGCTCTGCTTTTATTCAATCAGTTTTCCCAGTCACAATTGTAAGTCTTACGAAAGGTTTGATGGTAAAAGTTGAAGTTAGATTATGTTAATTTGGGGTAGGTTATATTAAGTTATAAATCTCAGAATTGGTTCAAAAACGTAGCCTAACCTAATCTATTACCATCAGCGCTTGCATAAAAAGTAATTTCGGAAATTAACCCGAGAATGTCGACAGTCTCTAATTTTGGACATTTACAGTAACGTCATCACTTAAATGATAGTAATCTATTTTCATTATATTTCAATGTGTTGAAACAATGCACCATAGGAGCAAAGGAGGTATATAGCACTAAAAATGTACACACGGTAAATCTTTTACTGCATAATAAAGTGGCACTCATAATATACAAACCAAGATATAGAATTCAAGCAGCGTCTATCAAAAAGGCCTATTTGTCCACTTTACGATGGGTTGTACGTGGTGAAGCAGAAAGTTTGAAAAAATTACGTCAGTCTTCAAAATTATTCAAACTTAGCCGATAGTTCTTCCGTTATTACATAAATATCTTAAATTAGAATTTGTTTTTACTAGCATATGAGCAAACGGCTATAATATCGCAGTCTTAGTATCGTATAGTATCGTATCGTATATCCATAGTATCTAGTATCTAGTATATAGTATCCATAGTATCTAGTATATAGTATCGTATATCCATAGTATCGGATCGCAAAGGGCAATCAAAAAATTTCGCATACCGGTAAAGTTGAACCCGAATCTGTTTCTGCTCTATTTCAGAAAAATGCTTCAATGGGAGACTTGTGAAAAACACACATGGTTTTAAAAAGTTCAAAGGCCCTAAGCACTATTTTTTAGGCCGAATATTGTAACGTTCGTTCACTCTGTAACAGGCCATGTGTAACTTTAGGAGTGAGTATATTACCACTCTGCTGTATAACCTCTGAACCTGGGAGGCTTTATAAATACCTTCATTGATATCTTCAAACTAATTGGCAATCTTAGTTTTTTTTTTTTTTTTTTTACTTTATAGTGTTTCGACCCTACTTGGGTCAAAATTGGAATTTTGTGGCACAAAATTCCAAAAATTGGCCCTTTTCTGGGTTTAAATTTCTGTTATTACTTAGAAGGGATACTTGAACTTTCTATTGATCTTCAAATTACGCTGATTCTAGGTGTAAAAAAAGGAAACAACAGTTAGAATAACAAAACAAGAAAACAAACATCTGTAATCAGTTTTTTTGGTGAAAAAAATGTTAAATTCCATTTTGGTTGATTGGGACTTCAAATCTTTGCAATACGAGACTTCAGACTTTCGGGTTGATCTTTTAACTTACATTTAGATAAGAAATCACTTTTGGGTTTTCTCCCGTTTATGTCAAATTACACAGATTTTCTTCTGGTGATAACCTCTCAATGGTGACTGTGCAAAGTTGAAGAATTTATGTGTCTAGAATTAGCATAAATGCTCATTGCTTTGGTATATGTATTGTTACCAAACTTCGGTCTTTAGAATTATGGTTGATATTCACAAAGATATTCACAAACACTTATTGACCGTTTATTACCGCAAATGGTTTGAATAAATATAAATTTAATTGAATTTTATCATGGGTTTTTAGCTTAGACTTTGCACTTACCATTATGAAATCGTGCCGTAAGAGCATCTAAATCTCCATCCCCGTCCATATCTTTCCAAATGACACGATGATATGAAAAATGATAAGGCTAAAATTAAAGTTGGGTTACATAAGAAATACAATTTTTGATAATGAACATGTGACCAGAATTAATACTCAAGCTTTTGACTAGTAAAAAACTCGTTGAGCTGTAAATAAATCTTTGCAACGAGCCTAAAGGCGTGGCTTTTCCTTGACTGATTTCCACGTGCTTTTTTTCAACATATATGTGAGAATTTTTTCGTGCTCAAAATCAAGAGTTCACTTACTGAAAAAAATATTAGAACAAAAAAGAAACACATACATATGCACACACATATTTATGGCTGAAAATGCAGGGAGAGTGAGAGACAAATAAACATTAAAATAATAAACTCGCACTAAATAAAACAAATAACAAACTTTTATCTACCATTTACTACCCTCTGTTAGCTAAGCCACATTTAGGTGTCGCAAGCAGTAAACATTGCTAACATATTTTTCCAACATAGCCCACTGAGGACATCTATCCCAGTGGGGTATAAAAAATAAATAAATAATGTAAAAACAACAATAAAAATAAAACAACAAAAAGAACCACTTATTTTGTTTTTTTTCAAATCATAATTTTTGGATGATTTGTCTGGAAGTACCAAAGGAGGGACACCCTCTTGCCGACTCGGCCGGAGTATTCCAGGCAACATAACAGGCAGTCTGAGACGGAAGTCAAGTCTTACTGAAAGGGTGAAGGAGATAGAAATGCAGGCTGAATTCTGAAGATGATATGACGTTTGATTGGAAGCAAGAGACAAAGTGACTCGAGAATCTCGAAAATTGCCGTATAGTTGAAAAAACTAAAAAAACTTGAGAAAACATAAAGCGACGTTCAAGTTCAGCAATGGAAAATATACTGAATGGTTTGCCTCAACAGTAAAATTCCTCGTCTCTTTGTATGTCCTGCAGAGTAGCTTCGGAAAGGAAGAAAAGTTTATAATCCTTACCATAGGGCAAAAAGAGACGTAAGACAGAATTAATGGAGTATAATTTTTAGAATCCATGCTTGAAAACTAGACTCAAGTTTCCTAAGAATTCTGAGACTCCTCAACACCTTCATTATCATTAAACATCTCCATTATCATAATAATACGTGAACAAGAGATTTTCATTAAGAAGAATACCGAGAAACCAGAAATACCGATTTTTAGCTTTACTACTAAAACCGCTTGAAAGATGAATTGCAGAGAATTTAGTTACACACTCTTGAAAAAAAGAACTTACCAAAATTCTGGATCAGACGGTTAACATCGAACTAGAGAAATACCGTCTAAGACCCCAGTACTGAGTTTAAGGTCGTTAGCGAAAGTTACTAGAGCGTCCTCATCCTCATCCAGTGAAAATATACTGGGTGGCATGGATGATAACAAGTAGCTGATTTTCGATTTATTACCACATCAGTACGGTAATCAACATAAATTGAAAAAAGAATTAACTGTAACCATTCCAAAATTTAACCCAAGAAGAATTAACCCTAGTAACAAATTCCAATGGGTCCCTTGCAAGCGACCCCACTGGAGCTCTAGCAACCCACCTCACGGGGGCCCTATCATAAAATTTAATCGTGAGCCCTAGCGATCAAGTCCACCAATCAGGTGCTTGTTACGTAAAGTGTTTTGTTTACTTTTGGCCGTTACGCAACAAGACTTGTTAGAATCCACTAGTCAACCAAGTAATCCCAGATTATTACTCAGGGAAAAACACACGTGGGTGCTTAATACTGACGCTGCACACGTGGGATGTGACGCAATCTAACTTGACTTGATAGATTTATTGGGGATGACTTAATCTTGGGTGACTTGGTAGATTTACTGGAAATGACATAATGGCAGCGTCGACGCGGTGTTTTGCGCAATGACGATGAATTTTATTTTTTTATTTTTTTTTATTATTCTGGATTTTATTTTTTATTTATTTGGATCTTCTGGATTATTTTTTTTTGGATATAAATTTCTTTCAAGGGGTTTTGTTTTCGTTCAAGACGTTTTTTTTTCAGGGATCCTTTGTAATCTTAAGATTTTTGTCCGCCTTGGAATAAGAAAGGGATTTCTCCTCAATGAAATGGAGCAAAACACAGGTGGACTATGAAAGCCTTTCTAATATTATTATTCAAGGACCACTTTCTACGTGATAACCTATTCCACGCACGGAGGAATTCCTTGCCCTTTTTCTAAAACATTTAAATGGTTTGCATGTTTCCAACCCTTTCAATATGAGAGCACACAGGCACCCCAGTACTATTAATTCTCGCTCTATTAGATGCACCTGCCTGTTTCAGTGCTATTAATTTTCTAAAGTGACCTAGACAATTTAGGTTAGCTATTGAATCAGTGAAATGTTACATAGGATTGGCTTTAGATATTTTACTGCGTAAATGACTACGTCGTAAAAGTATGTGGCTGACCTAATCCCCCCCCCAGAAACCAATTCCAGAGGAAGAGCTTATTATTAGAGATAAATGTAACCCCATTTATGAGTTATTTCTCAGAGGTCTTATTGAAAATGCCACATTCCTTTGGGGCAAAACTATGCAGATTCATGCCACCTGTCTTGTTTGAGAGTTCATACAGTAAACACCTTTATTGGATACAATCTGGATATAATCTCATTGTACAGTAGGACTCAATCGTGATTCCCTATGGACTTCTCTTAATCAGCCTTGAACTTGAAATTATTCGAACTTGGGTTATTTAGTTATTCTATTTCACTATACAGTAAGACTCGATCGTGATTCTCTATGGACTTCTCTTAATCAACCTTAAACCTGAAGTTGTTTGAACTTGGATCATTTAGTAATTTGACCTCCCTATGGACTTTTACTGAAAATATTTCTATAATCAGAACTTGAATAATCAGAACTATAATCTTTCATTCGTGTTCGTGGTGTGAAGACCAATTAGTCTAAAAAGGATAAAACTAATTGGACTGGTTTGACTGGATTTTATTATTCAATCTAGGTCGCATTGCAAAGTGAAATAGCTAACCGGTTTTTGGCTCGCCCGGAGATTTAGGGTTTACCTGTGCTTGATTATATGCTGCATTAAATCAATAAGGAAGTGGCTTTATTGAAATCATCATGGCAGTATCACAAAAGAACTTTGATGAAGCAGTGAAGATTTTAACGGAAAAACTTGATGCTGTAATCCGTTCTCAAAAAGACATCATCAAGTCCATTCAGTCCCTTACGGGGGAAATAGCTACGCTAAAAAAGGATGCCTCCGATCAAGATATAAAAATTGGGCACCTGGAAAGGGAGTTAGAGGATCAAAAATTAAGGTGTGATCAACTGGAGAATCAGGTACTGGAAAGTGATGTCAAGGACCGCAAATTGAATTTGTTAATTCATGGCATGCCTACTGAGCGGCCGTCTCAAACAGTTGAAGAAAATGTGAAAAAATTGTTATCTGTTAAAATGGAGACAGGCGACCCCATTCAGATTACGAAGTGCTACCGCATGCTCGGTGGTTCCAATGCTCCGTCTCGTCTGTCAGGCCACGTTAACCTTACTAATCGAAGGCCTCGTCCTGCACCTGTATTTATCTCGGTTGTAAACGAACAGAACATTCAGAGGATTCTCAACTCAGTTCGTAAATTGGAGGGGAGCGGCATTCGTGTGTGCACGGATCTTCCCCCCAAGCTAAACGCTACTTGAAATGAACTTCTTGCGAAAGCAAAGGATTTTCGTGAGTCAGATTCTGCGAAGTTTACGCGTGTTAAACAGAAGGGCTCAAAGCTTTGACTTGAATCCAAATCCACGGCCTCGTCACCCTGGGAATGAGTGATGGGTTAGTTTTGCTGTCCCTTTGTGATTATTATTAGTATTGTGATAGAAATTTTGATTGATTTTCTTGCCACTTCTGTCAGCGTGTTGTGTACATGTTGGGTTCTACAACCTCGTTTTTTGCGTATAATCTTTTTTTTAGTTTTCTAGTGTTAGTAGGTTTAGTGAAAAAAAAATCAGGTTTCGAGGTCTTGTTTGTTCTCTGCCACTTTTTTACCCGATTTGCAAGATTAGTAATGTGATGCCAT
Organism: Artemia franciscana; assembly: GCF_032884065.1. NCBI lineage: Eukaryota > Metazoa > Arthropoda > Branchiopoda > Anostraca > Artemiidae > Artemia > Artemia franciscana. The sequence goes on from NC_088877.1 coordinate 18,002,762, forward strand.
TTCCATTTTTCCGTCGTGCCTGCCTGGGACATAAGGTAAAGATGAAATTTATATATAACATGTGAGTGGTGGGGAGTCTGGGGGAAGATTGGGGAGCCGCCTTGGTGATCAGCTTGATCTAAAAAATATTTATTATGATTTTTCCCCTTTTGCTAAAGGTGTTTATGATGATCATTTAGTTAGCCTTCCTGCTACTGATTTTTTATTTGAAGGGGATTTAGGAACACCTGTAATTGATGGGAACTTAGATCAGCACTTTTTAACTGCAGAGGTTTGGCTAGTAGCCACGAGTTTGTTTCGCAGTTACTTTGTAACCACAGGGTAAGTATCTTAGGCCTATGTGAAACGTTTCTAAATATTGAAAATGCAGAATTCATGAATTGTGATGGATTTAAATTTATATCTAATAATAGGGAAAATAGAGAGAGTGGCAGATTTGGACTTTTTGTTCGAGATGATATTCCATTTGTTGTGAAGAAGCAACTATCTAAGCATGGCCAAGAGATGACTTTTGAGAGCCTTTGCATTGAGTGTGTGATTGATAATAGGAAAGTTCTTGTTTGTGTTGTTTATCGATCACCATTGCCTTCGTCACAAGAGGTTTTGTGAATTTATGAATGCTTCATTGAAGATGTGACTAATTTGAATTCTGAGCAAGCTCTGGTAATGGGTGATTTTAATATTAATATATTGTTATCTAAGACAAATAGACCGGGAATTTCTAATCATTTGCATGATAAATCGCTTGAGTTTCTGTGCATGAATCTATCAAAATCACTTTTACCATCATGAAGGTCTGCGACCCGAGTTACGGAAGATACGGCTACTCTCATTGATAATATTTTTTCTACTATCCCCGTTACTCTTTCGCATATTATATTTATAGATGTTTCTGACCATTGTGTGATAGTTGCCGATGTTGGAATGAATCACAGACCAAAATTTTCGGAATTTAAACAAACTCGAAAAATTGAAAAAGAAGGAATGGATAAATTGAGGAACCTTTTGTATTTAAATGAATGGACTGCAATTCTAGAATGTGAATGCCCTGAGATTTCTACGGCTTTGTTTTTAAAATATATCCGTGATTTTTCCCCTTTTGCTAAAGGTGTTTATGATGAACATTTAGCTAGCCTTCCTGCTACCGATTTTTTATTTGAAGGGGATTTAGCAACACCTGTAATTGATGGGAACTTAAGATCAGCACTTTTAACTGCAGAGGTTTGACTAGTAGCCACGAGTTTGTTTCGCAGTTACTTTGTAAAGAAGGAATGGATAAATTGAAGAACCTTTTGTATTTAAATGAATGGACGGCAATTCTAGAATGTGAATGCCCTGAGATTTCTACGGCTCTGTTTTTAAAATATTTACGTAAGTTCTTGGATGAAGCATGTCCATTGAGGCGCATTAAAAAAAAATACACTCCCTAAAAAACATTGATCTCACGCGGGCTTCTACACTCTATTTCAACAAAAAATAAGCTATTTAAAATATCTATGTCATTCCCATCTACTAAAATAAAGAAGAGTTTAAAAAAGAATAAAAATGTCCTGACACAGTTAATTTGGAAAGCAAAAGCTAGATATTTTGAAAAATCATTTGTAGAAGCTCGTGGGGATCAAAAAAATACTTGGAGACTTATTAACTCTCTGTTGGGAAGGTCTCACAAATCTTCATTTCCGAATAAAATGTTACGTGGTGATGGTACTTTTTCTTCCGATGAGCAGGAAATAGTGAACTTGCTCAATGCTCATTTTGTAAGCATCGGTGAAAAAACAGCTAATGCATCTCATGTTTCTCCAAATAATAATAAGAATGATTTTTTAAAAAATCACATGCCCCTCCCTCTGATAAAAGCAAGTTCCTTTCCCCGGTCACTGAAATTGAACTAAAACATATCTTATCTAAAATGAAGAACGGTTCATCTGAAGCCCTTGATGGATCTTCGACTAATTTGGTCAAAGAAATATTCCCAGTTATATCACCGGTGTTATGCCACATTATTAATCTTATATTTGTAACTAGTGTCTATCCTTCAACATTTAAATAAGCAAGAATTGTGACCCGACATAAAGGTGATGACCCGAGGTTGTAGAGCGAGCACTGTATAACAGAATTTATTCTTTTTTGAGAAATTTGGTTACATTTCTAAACTTCAGTTTGGATTTAGAAAAGAGCATTGCACTGATCATCCTATGGCTATTATTGTCCAACATAATAGTGATTGTCTTGACCGTGGTGAAACGCCTGCAACTATATTTTTAGACATACAGAAAGCTTTTGATTCCATTTCTCATCAAATTCTTTTGTATAAGCTTTCGAATGCTGGTATTCGTGGTAATTGCCTTAGGTTACTTGAATCGTATCTTCATGGGAGGCAGCAGATACTTATATATAATAATGTTAGATCTGATTATTTACAGTTTCCTAGTTTACATTAATGATTTGTGCTCAGCTACTGGAGTTTCTTCTATAGACACTCAGTTTGCTGACGACACTACAGCAACAGTTTCTGGTAAATCTCGTGAAGAGCTAGTGGTCAATTTAACATCCACATATGATAGATTGTCTACTTGGCTCTCTGATAATAGACTACTTCTGAACAGAAAGAAGACGAAGTTTATTGTTTACAGCAGGACGGGTCACAAGTTTCCAGATATAGAACCAGTTTCCCTTTCTGCGAATGAACCTGAGTCTGTTATTGAAAGGGTTGTATCAATAAGATATTTGGGAGTTGTGTTTGATGAGAATTTGTCATGGAAAGAGCAAATTAATCAGGTTAGAGCAAAGTCTGCCCGTGGAGTTGGTATAATGTGCAGACTGAAAAACCTTCTTCGATATTGCGCTCTTAAATCCATTTACTTTTCCCTTGTGCAGTCCCATTTTGATTATGCATCTATTATTTTTTTGAACACTTTTAAAAGTAATGTTACCTCTTTACAGATTATCCAAAATAATGCAGTTCGTATCCTTAAACTTTTTCTGCCATCGCCATCAAACTTCCCCTTAAAATCCACAACAGAAACCCTTTATTCACTTCATAATACTCTTCCTGTTCGGCAAAGTGTCCAATTTTTAAGTGTTATGTTTAAGATTAAGCTTGAACGAGAAAAGCTTCCCAGATATCTTGCATCGATGGGTCTTTCTCCTTCATATTCACAAGTTGAAACCCGTTTTAAATATAATCTGCGTACTCCTAAGGTAGTTACAGAGAGGTCGCGTTTTTGCCTGAGGTATTTGATGCCTCTACATTGGGAAAGATTGAAAAATGAGATTGATTTTAATGTAAGCATAGATGCTATAAGACGGAAGTTGAAAAGAAAGCTGATTGAAAGTTATAAATCTAAATAATATGAAAAAATGGTTTTTTTTAAGGATGTTTATTATTTTTTTTAGTATTGGGCTGGTCTCCGAGGTTCGCCCATGAGGCCTCCAGATGTCTTATGACTCACTTGGTTATAAGTTGTAAATTTAATTGTGTCTCAAAATGGTGTGCGGAGGATGGAAATGGTATCGTACGGCACGGGATTTGTTTTTTATTTATTTCTGCCAAGATTGGTTAAGAGAACTATTTATTTTTAATTTTTGTGCATATTTAGTGTTGTTTAAAGGTAGCTCAATTGCATTCGAGCAATACTCTCAGCCTTGAGTTACCTAATATTTTGTATATTTTGGTTATATTAAAAGAACATTTATCAAATCATAAATGATTTGGCATGTTTGGCATATTAGCCACATATTGTTACGATGGCGTGAATATGCAAAGTTTTAACTCAAAGAGACATAGCATTTTAAGACCTCTCAGAAATAACTCTTTATATTGATTAAAACTATCTCTAATAAAAGCCCTCTTCTCTGAATTTTGTAACTAGGGGGTAAGCCAAACACATATTATCATGGTAGTGTGAAAAATTCATAGTCTTGGCTCAAAGAAACTTGGCATTTTCATTAAAACCTCTTAGGAATAACTGAATTCAACAACGTTTATCTTTTCTTGTACGTATGTCTGATAGAGAAATACCAACGATGTATTTACATTTAGACCCCTTAGGAATACCACTTACTATGGCTTAATTTTACTTCTAATAACAGCGCTCCACCTTGAATTTGTTGTTATACCCTCCCCTACCTTTGTGTAATTCATGTATCTTTTTGTTTATGTTTTTAACGGTTTTTTTTTCTTTTGTTGAGTTTTAATTGCTTTACCTGTTAGTTCATGATTTTATAATGTTTTTTAATAATAAAATTTGTATGTACAAAAGCTTTCATACGTTAGATTTCTTGTTCCAAAACGAATCTTCAATACTTTTCATTTACGCGATGAAATATCTATGGCCAGTACTATGTAACATCTCAATGATTCAATATCTAACTTAACCTGTCTAGGTCACCTTAGAAAAATAATAAAGCTGTAACAGACAGGTGCATCTAACAGAGAAAAACTTAATAGTATTGGTACGCGTATGCACTCTCATGTGGAAAGGGTTGGAAATATGCGAACTATATAATCGAACTAGAAAGCGGGAAGGCAGTTCCTCTGTGCGTTGATTAGGTTACTAATCATTATTTATCAAATTTATCAAATAATAATTTTTGAAAGGATTTCACAGCCCACCTGGCTAGTGCCCATTCCAATGACGGGAAATCCCTTTCGGATTCTAATCTGGACGAAAAATCTTTAGATTATAAAGGTTCCCTCAAAAGAACACCCTGAAAGAAAAAACACCTTGACAGAAACTTAAGTCCTGACGAAAAATAAGATTTTGAAGAAAACAGTCTCTTAAAGTATTATCTAATAGCCCACGTGTTCATTGTTATGACGTAACACCCTACATGCGCACTGCCATTATTTCATTCCCAATAAGTCTACCAATTCACGTAAGACTACTTCACCCCCCATAAATCTATCAAGTAGCGCTATATTGCATCACATCCCACGTGTGCACCGGCATTACATAGTATTCACGTGTGTGTCCCCTTCAGTTACAACCTGGGATTACCCGCTTGACTAGTGGACTCTAACAAGTCCTATTATGTAACAAACAATAGTAAACAAAATCCATCATGTAACAAGCGCATGCTGGGTGGAATTGCTCGCTTGGGCCCCAGGTGGAATTGGATGCTAGGGCCCCAGTGGAATTGCTCACTAGGGGCCCTTGTTGTAATTGGTTACTAGGGTCTAAGGTCTTAAAGGTCTCCCACTAAGAGGCCTGAAAGTTTTTCCTGGCACTCGTATGTTTTTAAAGAAAAAACACTCTCTGTTATGCAACATCCCAAGCCCTGTTACGTAAACCAAAGAAAACCTGATTTGACGGGTCCCCTGAAGGTTTATTCTTACACCCTTAGGTATTTTGAGTAATCAAAGAAAAGCACTTCCTATGACGTAGGTGTACCATACTGTTACAGATGTGCTATAATATTGAGTAAGACTCAGGTGCACGTAATAACGTCTTGAGGGGGACGTAGCTTCTTTTTTACACCCCCTATGGGTGACTTTAAGTGAATAGAGGCCTCACTTCTCTTTTCGGACATTCGGAAATATAGCAGAACCAAGAGAAGAACCAAATGGAAGCCAACTGAAAACCAAACAAAAGTCTTTCTAAAAAGGCCAGTAAACGGGAAAGAATAGCCTTTTCAAAAAACCTTAAATGTGGACAGTAGCCATAATTAGCCATCACACTCCAAAGTTCACTTGTGCATAAACAGTCACTCGAGCTTGCTTGAGAGAACTGGGAATAGTTTTATTCTCAAAAGAGACATTTAGGATGCTTTTCAAAAGAGAAAAAATCGAGGAAGAATGAATTTAACAACATTGGTGTGTACCATGTCCATCATACCCACCAAGTAATACCCACCAGTAACCTAATCTATTAATTATTCAAGTTTTTTCTACCACTGATACAGGTTCTATGGATATTGATTTGCCCCGGGATTGACGAAGAAATGATGGGAAGGCATGAGCTAACTGTAGAAGAGGAAGTTAATTTCCCGACATTAGCAAAACAAGACATGAATGCTTCTCGACATTTCGATTCACTGTAAACAATGAAACCATCAACTACTGAACTTGGAGGCACGCAAAAGGCTTGGGACGAATGTCAAAGGATAGAGGCACAAGTTTTTAAATATCCTTTCCATATCTTGGGAGTATATTAGAATAATAAAGGTATATAGTTTCCTGAATACAAAAATATAAATATTTCTATAGAATTCGAAAAGATTAAGAATAGCGGCAGCGGTGCCCGACAGGCCGCTGCAGCATTTGAAATACGGCACTATCTTTCCTCCCACCCACTATTTTTTCTTTTATTTTTGTTAATTTTGCATCAAATTTGAGTCTGAATAGCGGGAGTTCTTTCATTTCTTTTAATACACTTTAAACCCTAACCACAAACTTTAATTACTTTCTTATATGGGTTGCAAAGTATTGAAGCATTATAGTAATTGGAACATTTTTCCAAGATAAAATCCTTTCTTTATGCCTCTTTTTTTTTCGTTAATCTGTTTTTTATCTTCTTGATAAAACAACATCTCACACAGTTCATATTTTAGAGAAACTAGATCACTGGTGTCAAGACCCTAATAAGTGCTACCATACTACACTAAATGTGACCCACGGAGTTACGATTGCCACTAAGTTATTAGTGGAAAAGTCGCATGCTTTGTCGATTTCTGTCACTTGCCGTAAGATTAAACGACAGCATTGTGCATGAGGCTTTGAAAAAATAGATAAACCGAGAAACTTTGACTGAGCCTTTTATCAACAAGTTCGTGTTTTTTTCGATCAGACCTTTTTCGAAATTAAAATAAAAAGTTTTTTTTCAACTGAAAGTAATTAACAGCATTAAAATAAAAACCAACAGAAATTATTACGCATATGAGGGGGTTCCCCCACTTGTCAATACATCACTCTTTGCGCCAAAGTTCGAATTTTGTCAAAATTCTTTAAGAATAACCCCTGAATCACAAAGCCCGTTAAATTAGAATAAATAAATCCTTTGAAAGTACTAAAAAAAAACTATAGCGTAAAGAGAAAGGTATTGACGCGGGGGGTGTACCCTCTTCACATATGTAATAACTTCTGTCCGTTTTAAGTATCGATGTTGCTCCTTACTTTCAGTTGAAAACTTGTTGTTTATTTAATTTCTGATCGTTTCATAAATAATACTGAGAAATTTTGACACCCCCTTCATCGGAAATTTCCTTCCCCCATGAAAAATTTCTCCATGGAAAGATTCTCCCACGTAACCCCCCCCCCTTTCCATCCTCACTTTCGATCAGAAAAAAAGTGAAAACGTATGTGTGCATCCCAATAACCAATACTATATGCAAACAATGGGCAAGATTCATTGCTTGCATGCCTTTCCCGGGGACTGTAGGGAATTAAGTCATCCTCAAAGACATAGTTATTAGACAATTCGACTATACTGAGCAAAATGCCAATCTCAAAATTTTGATAGAGTGTCTTCAGGAAAAGATGAGCGTGGGGGGCCTTGTTGGCCTCCAATTTTTTCGATCACTTAAAAAGGTCACTAGAACTTTAATTTCCGTTCGAATGAGTCCTCTCGCGATATTCTAGGACTCTTGATCGATACGATCACCCCTTAAAAAAAAATATATACACACATCTGTGATCTGTCTTCAAGCACAAAAATACAGAATTCAACATTCTTGCAGATAGGAGCTTGAAACCTATACAAAAGGGTTCTCTGATATGCTGAATCTAATGGTGTGATTTTTATTAAGATTATTTTACCTCTAGGGGTTTGTTCCCCCTTTTACCAAAAATAAGGCAAACTTACTCAGGATCGTAACTTTTCATGGGTAAGACTAAACTTGATGAAACTTATGTATTTGAAATCAGCATAAAAATGAAATTCTTTTGGCGTCTATACTGGTATCAAAATTCTACTTTTTTTAGAGTTTCGGTTACTATTGAGCCTGGTTGCACCTTATTGACAGTTTGTTACCACCAACTGTCTGATTATTGTCTGAAGATGGTTGCCATTAATTATAAATCGTCCGTAAAAAGACCAGTTTACAATTTTAAGCCGTACCTTAATCAAAAACATCAATTAAGAGCTAAAAGATCATTTGGTATTTGCTTCTAATTGCAAATACTCCGATTAGGCTAATTGTCAGAATAGACTCAGATATCTTCCAATAGAACTAAAATTCTGTTTGTCAATCTCTAAAATACTTAACTAGGTCGAATAAGCTCCTGTGATGAAAGCAGACGGCAAGATTTTAGCCGTTTCCTCACACAGGAAATCTCAATCTGTCAAGCACATTACTGTAGCTGTTGACCCAGTCAGTTTAAATTCGTCCATTCCATCTAGCAATACTGATGATCACTAAGTATTTTGATATCCATTCAGTCACATCCACAGAGGTTGTCTTAAATGCCGACCCAAGAAAGTTCAAATCGTACTCCAGCAGCATTTTTCCCGTCAAGTATCTTTAATTAGTAAATAAATGGAACAGATCTCATACAGAAAGTCCAACATATACTCTAGGCTTAGTTATGCTTGCCGGATTTTCACCCACGATGGTCAGTTTCCAACAAATACAAAGTAGAAACAATAGGAAAAAAAATTTTCAAGACAGTGGAAATCAGTTCTGTGAATATTTTGGCCCTATGTCCAAGGGCCGTCTTCAGCACAATACGAGAACAAGAGAGATATATATATATATATATATATATATATATATATATATATATATATATATATATGTATATATATATATATATATATATATATATATATATATATATATATATATATATATATATATATATATATATATATATATATATATATATATATATATATATATATATATATATATATATATATATATATATATATATATATATATATATATATATATATATATATATATATATATATATAAATATATATATATAATATATATATATATATATATATATATATATATATATATATATATATATATATATATATAAAATATATATATATATATATATATATATATATATATATATATATATATATATATATATATATTTATATATATATATATTATATATATATATATATATATATATATATATATATATATATATATATATATATATATATATATATATATATAAACTTACATTAAATTGTGAGAATTAAAACTAAATAATGTTATTTAAAAACTTTTTCTTTAAAACAGCCCTAGCATCCTTACTTCAGCGAAGTTCAACCAGGACTGACAAAAAGAATGAAGTGAGAATATAAACTCATTCAAACTAAAGAGAACAAAGTGATTAAATGCGATTTCTCAGAGCCAACCTTGCTTTTTTAGCAGCCTGCCTCAAAGGCCTTTCCGTAGCTGGTTCAGTACTATTATAAATCTGTTTAATAAAATATTTTGTTAGATCATTTTTAATTAAATTTGAGTATAAAGAATTTAGTGAGTGTTCCCCTAAGTCCCTTTTCAAAGAAATATTATTATTTATTTTGAGATTAATTTCGATTGATTCTCGAACCACCTGTTTTATCCCCAAATCTTTACTGATCAGTGAAGATTTTTCAAAAAGTATCGTGTGGGACATATTATTAAATATATGCCAACCTAAAGCAGAATCAAAGGAGTTATTTTTTTAAAGTTTTTAAATAACATTATTTAGTTTTAATTCTCACAATTTAATATAATTTCATTTATATATATATATATATATATATATATATATATATATATATATATATATATATATATATATATATATATATATATATATATATATATATATATATATATATATATATATATATATATATATATATATATATATATATATATATATATATATATATATTCTCTCTCTCTTGTTCTCGTATTGTGCTGAAGACGGCCCTTGGACATAGGGCCGAAATATTCACAGAACTGATTTCCACTGTCTTGAAAAGATTGTCCCTATTGTTTCTACTTTGTATTTGTTTGCTATGGAAAGGCAGTGTGGTCTTCGTCGCTATTTTCGATGGTCAGTTTATATATTTATGTGTATATTTAGTTCTATAACGTAAAAAATCAAACTGTATTTAATAATTATTTCAAGTTATTTGAGTTGCATGGAACGCTGAAGTCTGAAGTCCAAATCTATGAAAACGTTGCAAAGTGTCTTTGATGGTTCATGGTTGAAATTTCAAACTAGTCCCTTAGGAACCATATGTTAAGCCCTGCGGGTTTGTTTGTAGCTATGAATATAGGATTTTGGAACCTACGATTTATATATAAAAACCCAAAAGATATACAGAAAATCGAATCTCCGCGACATAGTTTCATATTCTATGCTAGTTTTACATCATACGACCGCTAAGAAATTGACTGTGGACTTCGTTTTGTTTTTTATTAAACGGTATTTAAGTCTAAAATTATGATTTACATTGTTTGGAAGGGTACTAGAACTTTTGCTGCATATATGAGAAGATCTTACATCATGAAAAGGTTTTTCATTATCTCTTGCCATTTCCAAGATTCAAGCCCCAACTCATAAGACGAAAATTGCAAAAGAACCTTATCCTTGAGGTCGATTACATCGCTATATGGCACCCATGCTTCATTTTCCATAAAATAAATAAAAGTTTTGTAATTATATTTTCACCACTAACTGTCTATGTGGATGGAGTGTAAACTTACGTCTGCACTGGCGATATTGATTGCGGGTGCCGAGAAGTCATGTCGATTGTATAATTGTAATTTTCCATCAGTTTTAGATGGGACTAAAAACCCAGATGTCCACACAACTCCTTCGAAGCCAACAACAGAGGCTGGAAAAAATATGAGTACGATGAAGATATCTTAATATGAGTAAATATATAAAAAAAAATATATGAAAACTAATAAAATAGGCATTAGTATTTTGGTACGGTACTTTTACAAAAGCATAAGCATACTCAAGGCAGCAGCGTTGAATTAGTAAATACTACTGTTTTCTCGAGTTTATTTTTTTCCACCCAGGTGTCATCATGTGCAACGTATGGTTATGCAAAGTTGGAGGAGATTTAATTGATAGAATAGTAATATGACGTGCCATCAACACACCATGTGAACTCAGCCAGCCCCACAGGCCCATGTGGTCACAAATAAAAACCAAGCCATTAGGCAAAACTGGACAATTGTACTCCCATGATGAGAACCCCAAACTGTACAAAATACCTTATAAAACAGAAGCTTCACTGAAGTGTTTTTTGTTTTTTTTTGAGAAGTGGATACAGTACATCTATTCAGAATCAGAGACACGGGAAATCTTAATATCCGGGATAGGAGCACCATATTAGGTGAGCGAGGAATTTCACTTACTTTTAAATGAAGTTGGAGAAAAAGATAATTTTCACAATTTTGAGGTAGAATGATATTTAGGGGGAAATAAAGGCCCCCCTCCCTTTGCTTCAATTTGCACTTCTCTATGTAACAAAATGTAACTTTAGTCATGAAAAATTTTAAACGTGTCAGACTGTATAAATCAAACTGAGGTCCCTACCCCCTCCATGAACACATAGCCAGAATAGTAATTCGGGTTTTAAAGCTTGATAATTATGAATACGAAACTATTTCTTGAATAAAGACATCCAACGTCAAACCATTTGAAGCAGACATTCGAAGGGACCAATGATCCCTTCAACAATCTCCTTCCCCACTCTGTTAAGATAGACATAATTTCACCTCTTTCGATTCAAAATCAAGCAGAAATTAGTTAAATGTTACTATAAATACCCTTTAGAGGCAAAACACAAAAAAAAACGTTTGCAAACCGTTTTCTGCAACGTCGTTTGACTTTAAACAAATTGATTTTAAAAGTTTTTGAGGTCGCTAATTAAAAATGAGGGGGGTGGGCTAAAACTTTGATCTATATTACTAAATTCATAACACTTTAAGAAACACTACACAGAATGCAAGAACTTTCAATTCGCGTGATTAGAGAGCCCTATCTATAGTTCTTGGGCCGGCGGACCCTCCAATTATCCGACCCTTACCAACGTGTAACCATATAGCTCGTCTTTTGACTTAGGATTATTCAGAAATTATCTGAGCAAGAGTCTTTCATTATTTATTGCTGATTATTAAAAATCTTTAAGACCTCTGTGTTTTGTGCTAAAAAGAACACGCATTATGTAGGCTACTTATTTCGCAAATGGGGTTTGATTTTCTGTTAAAAAAGGTTTATTAGCTTTCTGACTTTAAAAGACGGCTAAGTAACTTAATAAGATGTCATCAAAAATTATCAATAATTGTTTTTAAAAAGGTGTTTATGTATCAGTTTTTCATACTTTCAATGAAATAGAATGAAGAAAAAAATAGCAAAAACAAATTGTCCTTCTAAAATAGAAAACCAAAATTGCAAGTCAAGAATGACCCACAAAAGAGATGACCTCGCCGGCTAAGGTTTATTCTTATCCTGTCATTCGTGTTTTATTGAATTCTGTATGCATCGTGAACGGTCATTGGAGAGAACTGACAAGAATAAACTGAATAATTGATATATAATAATATTAATTGCTGAAAACTTAGCAATTGAACATTTTACTTCTCTGTGATATTTATGTTTATTTTTCAATATTGTAATAAAAGATTTGTAACAAAATTCATTTTCAGTAAAGTGCAAATGACGCATTAGGCCTTAGATTTAATCGTCAGAGGAGGGGGGAAAGGGCAGTAGTCAGACTCCTGTTTGTAGTGATTTCTCATCGTTTTAAGTTTGACTTGAATAGTCAATTTAGTTTTTACTCGTTTTAGAATGGACTTGTTCATTTATATTAATACTTGTTATCTGTATGTTTGCTTATTTTTCTCTTTGTTTGAGATTTCATTTATTCTTTAATAGTAATTTCTGGTCGTTTAGAGTATGAATGTTTAAATGAATTTACTTTTGTTGGTCTTCAGTTTAATATGGCTCTTTACAATTCTTTGAAAACCTTTTCTCTGAAAAGTTTTTTAATTAATTTCTATTTGCTATTTATTGGCAAAGTTTTGCTATTGGTTAAAATGATTAACACATCCCCAGTGTTTGACGTCTCCGACATAAGAATTGATATATCTGGTTATAATTAATCAGATCTAATTAGTGTCTTTCAATTTATTTCAACATCCCCGTTCGCATTCCCTAATATTTTCGACGAAGTGCCATTAACCGTTACTGGAATATTGCAGATACACACTTCTGATAACCGAGATGCAAGCTGTATATTTTGATTGAGCTCAACATCTCCCTTGACATTCTCTGAAAGTTTCAACTTAATAACCTTAGCTACTCCAGAGACTTAAAAAGATGGATGCATGTAGTGTCTTTATATTTAGTTAAACATCCCCTGAAAGTTTAAACTAAATGCCATAAGTCAGTCTATCCTCAGATATTGCACATGCGCAATTTTGGGATGCACAAAGTTGTATTTGATATGTTCAGGATCCCCCTCAACTCTGAAAGTTCCAACTTAATACCATTATCTATACCGGTATGCGCATAGTTGCATTTTTTTTTAAGTTCAACCGTCCCCTAAACATTCTCTGAAAGGTTCTACTTAATACCTTCACCACTCCTGAGATATTGCAAACATGCCATTTTGACAACCAGAATGCAAATGGTATCTTTTGATTTAGTTCAGCATCCCCTTCAACAATTTCCTAGAATTCAAACCTAGTAAATATAACTATGCTCAATAACAACTGGGATGCACATAGTGTCCTTAAGTTCAAACCCCCACTCAACAGTCCCTGAATATTTCAACTTGATATCCTTTCCTAACTACTCTTGAAATATTGAAGATCTGCCGTTTCGAAAACCTGGATGCATATAATGTCTTTTGATTTTGTTTAAAATCCGCCTCAGTATTCTATGAAAGTTTCAACTTAATACCCTTAGCT